>NC_133665.1:92397642-92689834 GCF_037893015.1 Macrotis lagotis
TGTGAACAGAAAAGCTCAAGAGCAAGAGATAGAGAAATATAGTTCATTTAAAGTAACTTCAAACAAGATTAAATACTTGGGAATGTACCTCCCAAGATAAACTCAAAAACTTTATAAACACAATTACAAAGCACGTCTCACCCAAATGAAGTCAAATGTAAGCACATGGAAAAATTTCAATTGCTCATAAGTCAAACTAATATAAAAAAATGACAAACCTATTCAAATTGAATTGCTTATTCAATGCCGTATCAAAGAAACTACCAAATAGGTATTTTATGCAGCTTGAAAAATAGTAATAAAATTCATGTGGTGCAACAAAAGGTCAAGAATATTAAGGAAACTGATGAAAAAATGTAAAAGAAAGTGCCCTCACTTAGTAGAACTAAAAATATATTATAAAGCAGTAGTCATCAAAAAACTTACTGGAACTGGATGAGAAATAGAATAATTGATCAGTGGATTAGGATAGATTTTGAAGAAACAGTAGTAATTGACTGCAGTAATCTAGTGTTTTACAAACCCAAAGAGATTAACTTCTGGGATAAGAATTCACTACTTGACAAAAATTTTTGGGATAACTGGGAAATAGTATAGCAAAAATTAGGCAGAAACCCACATTTCACACCCTATGCCAAAATAAGGTGAAATAAAGATTTATACATAGAGTATGACATCAAAGACCAATTATCACTCCAAGAAATACTCTGTCTGTCATATCTATGGAAAGGGGAGAAAATTTTGACCAAACAACAAATAGAGTACATTATGAATTATAAAATGGAACACTTGACTATAATAAATTATAAAGGTTTTGCACTAATAAAACAAGTGCTACAAAAATTAGAAGTAAAATAGAAAGATGGGTCATAATTTTCACAGCTAGGGAATCTCAAAAAAGATCTCATTTCTAAAATACACAGAGATTGCATCAACTATTAAGGTTTGAAGTCATTCCCCAATTGATAAATGTTCAAAGGCTATGATCAGCACTTTTCAAATGAAGAAAATAAAGCGATATATATATTTGAATGAAAAAATGTTTCAAATCATTACTGATTAAAGAAATGCAAATTAAAACATCTAAGAGATTCCAACTCCCACTTTCAGTTTGGCTAAGATGAGAAAAAGGGGAAATGTTCAATCTTAGAGAGGTTGTGGATGGATTGGGATATTAATGCATTGCTGATGGAGTTACAAACTGATTCAAGCATTCAGGAAAACAATTTGGATGTCTAAAGAGAAATAAACCTGATGATATCCTTTGACCCAGCAATTCCAATTCTAGGTCTATAACAGAAGAAATAATAAAAAAAAATGGGAATCATGCCTCAAGATCCAAAATATTCATAGCAGTCCTTTTTGAAGTGGCATAGAAGTGGAAATTGAGAGAATGTCCATCAACTGGCAAGTCTGAAGAGCTTATATTATATGAATGCTATGAAATGCCATTGTTCTTTAAGAAACCATGAATGGTCAGACTCCAGAGAAACATGGGATGAATTATAAGTACTGATGTTGTGCAAAGGGATAAAAGATAAGGGAACATTTTACATATTACTAACACGGTGTTAGTTGATCAACCATGATAGTTGCAGCTCCTCTCAGCAGTTCAGAGATCTAGGAAAACCCTAGGAATCTGGCTATGGACAATGCTAACCCCATCCAGGGGACGAAATCCCAAACAAAACCGAAATCTGAAAGAAGACATCACTCACTTTTTAAAAAAAAATTCTCTTAATCTTTCTTTTATATCTCATGCATTTCTTTCTTTTCCCTTTTTCCTAATTCCTCATACCAAAAATTACTAATCTGTAAATATATTAAACAAATGTGAATGTACAGCATTCACCTGACTGTTTACCACTGAAAGGAAGCCATTGGAAGTGAGGGTAGAAGGAAATCAAGTAACTTAAAACATGCATATTCATTTAGATAAATATTGAAAAAAGTTCATGCTATGTAACTGGAAAAATAAAATTAAATAGCAATAAAAAGAAAGCAAGGCATTAGAGGTTAAATATACAGTAAATATAATAATATAATAATATAATAAGAATTAAATATAAATAGTATATGAAGAGGAACAAAGGCCTACTAAAGTAAAGGGTGAAAAGGGAGCGTGTAAGTACTGAACAAATCTTACTTTCAACATATCTGGCCCAAAGAGGGAATAATATACATTTTCAACATGATTTGAAATTTTAACCTACCCTACAGGAAAATGGGGAGGTAGGGGGAGTCGAACAAAAAGAAAAGAAGAGAACTGATAAAAGGGAGGATGAATGTAAAAGTGAAAGCAAAGTAAAAGTTAAAAAGAAAAATGGAAGAGGAAAGGAAGAAGGAAAGGGAAAAAGACTGATAGTAGGGTTGACTAAGAAATAGCAATCATAAGCAAAACACTGGGAAGAGGAAAAAGAGGAAAGCAAAGAGAAAAGCATAAATAGGAAGATGGTATGGAGGGAAATACATAGTAATCATAACTAAGTGCTAATGAGATTATTTTTTTCTAATGAAATTTTCCCCCATAATTCTAATTCTTCTTTCACTACCAAACTAATGTAAAAACATGTTAATCTGAGTACGTGTACAACTTTTACAAGTTTGTTTGCTGTCATTACTAGTGGGAGAGAAGGGAGGTAGAAAAATATGAATCTCATAAATTTGCCAATGGAAGAATTTTGACAATATCTTTGTAATTGGGAAAAGATAACAATATTTAAAAAAAAAAACCCTAAATCATGAGAGATAAGAATTCAGAAAACCTGAAAATATTTCCAGGAATTGATGTTGAGTGAAGTAAGCATAACAAAAAGAACATTATACACACTCACAAAAACCTTATGTCATGATGAATTATGATAGACTTGCTCTCAGTAGTTACATGATCAAAGATAATTCTAAAGGCTATATGATGGAAAAATACCATCTGTATGCAGGGAAGGAAATGTGGAGGCTAAATATAGACCAAAGATTACTATTTTTAATTTTTAAATTTGTTTTATGTGTTACAGATTTTTTTCCTTCTCATTTTTTTTTCCTTTCTGACTTTATTCTTCCTTCATAGCATGATTGATATGGATATATGTTTAATATAATTAGATTGCTCTCTATTAGGGAGAAGGGGGAGGGAAGTTTGATGAGGAGAAAAATGTGAAACTCAAAATATTACAAAAATGATTTTGAAAGCTATATTGGCATGCAGTTGGAAAAAGAAATAAATAAAATATTTTTAAAATATTTATTGATTAACCAACAAGAATAATTAAGCATTGAAGGAATCATGGCAAATATTTCAGATCACTATTTACAATTCTATATCTACCTACACGTAAGCATAATTGGGCTCAGAATAGACCGTGCCAACAGTTCATTAATAATTTGAGAGATAAGTTGCAAAGGTAAAAATATAATTTGATTTATTTACATTTCAACATTTAAGTATCATAAATCCTCTCTTTCTTTCCATAAGCTTGAAGTGAACTTCTATAGCATTTGGTACAACTCTTATTGTGCTATTGGATATACAATGTGTTCAAGGAAAACTAGAGCTTGTGGTATGAAGGCTACTAAGCCCTTTTCAGGGTTATTTTTCAAGTTTGATGCCTACTTGAATCACCTAATTCCATGTACTTCCAAGAAACTGTAACATGCAGAGTGGTTATATCTCAATAAACAATTCCAGCAGATGGGCTAAACTACTTTGAGAGTAATCTATAGGTCACAAATTCATCAGTGAGTTAGCAATGTGTCTATGCCAGGCATGTGAAGACTTCCTCTTGTCAAATGTGTAGATGAAAATATTTATTCCAAGTCATGAAATTATCTGAAACTGACCTTGTGAAGCACTAAAACTTCTTGGTTAAATATCTAAGATGCCAAGCAAATCCAGTACAAATAGAGATCTCAACAGTTGTTTCTTTTTTGCTAAATGATATATTATTTTTTCCAGATACATGCTTTGAAAGTTTTTCAACATCCATCCATATCCATATGCATATTTTTAAGTTAGATAATTTTCGACAGAAGTCATGACTCTGCCTTGCCTATGGAGAGTGATGACTTTCAATGAGAATATGAGACCAATATTTTCATGCAACTCTGTCTCATTTAAATCTAATTTATGTATGAATCAAAATACACTACTCATTCTATTTTACTTGAGGAGACAGGTAAATGATGAAGCATAAAGTGAGAATACACTGGGAGCTATATTTACAATACAATTACTTTAAGATCTAGTTATGTCCAATCCCTCTAAGGACATTCTCTCCTTCATTCCCTATAATTATACAAACCTTGATAGTTAAAGTATCAATTAAAGCCAGATCAATTCATGAAGTATTTATGTCCTTACCCTCTAAGTAAACTCCCTCTGTCATAATAGATATATACCCTCATAAGAAAAATCACTTCATGATTCATTTATAAACACATTCTCTAAGTACAATACTCCAAACTACATTTAACTCTGAGTCAAGCCAAAATAATAGCCATATTTAACCATGTGTTAAAACGGTATGGACAATCTATAATGTTACCCTCTCTCTAAGTATGGTTCTTTTAAATATCCTGAGAGAAATGCACTTCTCAAGAATTAAAAGAATTGCCTTCCCTTTTAAGTATGTATCCAATTTAATGTTGTTGACTGGCATTTTTCCCTTTTCTGATTACCTTTTTATGCATCTCTTGAATCTTATATTTGGAGGCTGAATTTTCTATCCTTTTATCAGAAAATGTTGAAATCGCTGTATTTCATTGAAAGTCATTCTTTCCCTGAAAGAATATGTTGAAATTTGCAGGATATTTGACTTTTGGTTGTAATCCAAGGTCCTCTGGACTCTAGCATATCATGTTCTAGGCCTTCTTATCCTTTAATGTAGAAACTTGGGTGTACTATGTAATCCTGATTGAAATCTCTTTGTATTTGAAATCCTTCTCTTTTGCTGCTTAACATTATTTTCTCCTTTAGCTGAGAAAGTTGAAATTTGATTATAATATCTCTTGGAGTGTTTATTCTGGGATCTTTTATGGAGGTGTTCAATACATTCTTTCAAGGACAATCTTATTTTCTATTCCTAGTATAATAGTGCAATTTTCAATGATTTCCTAATAGATATTTTTTGTATGTTCTCTTTTTTTTTGTTAAGGCTTTCAGGTAGACCAATAAATCTTAAATTGTCTCCTGGCACTAAATTCCAGGTTGGTCTTTTTTCTTAACATATGATTTACATTTTCTTCTATTTTTTTCAGTTTTTTGGTTTCCTTTGATGGAATCTTTGCATCTCATAGAGGCAGAATTTCCATTTGTCTAATTCTAATTTTTACAGTTTTACTTTCTTCAGTTAACTTTGTGTTTCCTATTTCAGTTAGCTAATTTAATTTTTGATGAGTTTCTTTTCCAGTTGATTAATTTTATTTTCAAAATAGGTTTTTTAAAAGAATAAATTTTAGGGGACAGCTAAGTTGCACAATGGACAGAGCACCAGCCTTTAAGTCAGAAGAACCTGAGTTCAAATTTGGCTTCAGACACTTAATAATTGCATAGCTGTGTGACCTTGGGAAAGTCACTTAACCCCATTACCTTTAATAAATACATTTTTGAAAGAGAATACATTTTTAATACTTCTCCTGAATGGCTCTTATTTTCTTTAGTTTTTCTTCTTCTTGTCTTTGGTTTTTAAAATCCTCTTTGAGTATTTCCAAATCCTTTGGGATTTGAAGCCATTTTATCACTTTTCTGAGATGACATTTCTATTGTCCCTTATCAGAGGGTGTGGAACCTATTATAGTAGAGGAAAGTGTGAACACTGAATATACCTTACTTTCAAAATATTTGGATCAAAAAGAAAAAAAACCCTATATTACCAATTGGGTGTAGAAATTTATCTTACCCTACTGGGAATTAGGAGGATAAAGAAGAAAGGGACTGTTGAGTCAGACAATAATCAGAACATGGGTGAGGAGGGATAAAGGCAAAGGAGAAAGAAAAGCTAAAAAAATGTGAGATGTTAGAATGGAGGTTAATACAGAGTTAGTAACAAATCTATGAATGTGCATGGGACTGACTCTCCCATGAAATGGAAATATTTTTGCAGAGTGGATTAAAAATCAGAATCCTACAATATGTAGCTTACAAGGAATATATCTGAGGCAGAGAGGTACTCACAGAATGATGGTACATTATATACATAAAACTTCAGCAGAATTAAAAAATAGGGGTTATAATACCATTTTCATACAAAGTACAAAGCAAAAGCAAAAATAAATCTAATTAAAAGAATAAGGAAACAAGGAGGCCCATTATTTCTCAATATTATGTTAACTTTGACAGTAAGTAAAAAAAACAGTAAACTGAAAAATCAGAATGTGCATTGTGGTACTAAAACTCTTATTTATTGTAGATGGTCTCCATAGAAATTATGATGATCTCCATAGAGAATCATAGAAAATCAATTTAAAAATTATGTGTAGCCATACAGATTTGAATCTTTATTCTAAATTGACCAAACAGTCACCAGAATTGTATGGTACTAGGAAGTGACCATTTGATAAATCCACAAACTAGCTTCTGTAATAAGAACTCACTATTTGACCAAAACTACTGGAAGAGGTAGGAAATAGTATAGGAAAAATTCATACCCTATATACGAAGATAGGGTTGAAATAGGTTCAGTTTTAAGAGAAAAATGGTGATACCATAAGGCAAATAAGAGACAGGGGAATAGTTGATCTATCAGGTCTATGGAGAACAGTAATTTTTGACTAAACAAGAGATGGAGTGCATTATAAATTGAAAAATGGAGTTGACTATATTAAATTAAAAAGGGTTTTTTTTTTCCAAAATAAAACACATGCAACCCAAATTAGAATGAATGCACAAAACAGGGAAAATTTGTTAACAACCTTCATTTTTTAAAAAAAAAATATTTTGAGTTTTACAATTTTCCCCCTAATCTTATTTCCCTCCCCCCACCTCCAACCAAAGACAATTTTTCATTCTTTACATTGTTTCCATGGTATACATTGATCCAACTTGAGTATGATGAGAGAGAAATCATATCCTTAAGGAAGAAACATAAAGTACAAGAGATAGCAAGACAATAAATAAGATATCATTTTTTTCCTAAATGTAAAGTAATAGTCCTTGGTCTTTGTTCAAACCACACAGTTCTTTCTCTGGATACAGATGGTATTCTCCATTGCAGAGAGCCCCAAATTATCCCTGACTGTTGCACTGATGGAATAAGCAAGTCCATCAAAGTTGATCATTGTCCCCATGTTGCTGTTATGGTGCACAGTGTTTTTCTGGTTCTGCTCCTCCAATTCAGCATCAGTTCATAAAATCACTACAGGCTTCCCTGAATTCCCATCCTTCAAGGTTTCTAATAGAACAATAGTGTTACATGATATACATATACCACAGTTTGCTAAGCCATTCCCCAAGTGAAGAACATTTACTTGATTTCTAATCATTTGCCTCCACAAACAGAGCTGCTATAAATATTTCTTTACAAATTATGTCTTTACCCTTTTTCATCATCTCTTCAGGGTATAGACCCAGTAGTGGTATTGCTGGATCAAAGGGTATGCACATTTTTGTTGCACTTTGGGTACAATCCAAATTGCTCTCCATAAGATTGGATGATTTCCCAGTTCCACCAACAATGGAATAGTGTCCTAGATTTCCCACAACCCTTCCAAAAATGATCATTATCTTTTCTAGTCTTATTGGCAAGTCTGAGAGTTGTTAGGTGGTACCTCAGAGAAGCTTTAATTTGTATTTCTCTAATAAGTAATGATTGAGAACAATTTTTCATATGACTATGGATTGATTTGATCTCCTCATCTGTAAATTGCCTTTGCATATCCTTTGAACATTTGTCAATTGGGAAATGGCTTTTTTTTAAAAAAAATATGACTCAGTTCTCTGTATATTTTAGAAACAAATCCTTTGTCAGAAAGATTTGTTTTAAAGATTGTTTCCCAGGTTACTACATTTGTTTTGATCTCGGTTACAGTGGTTTTGTTTGTGCAAAATTTTTTTAATTTAGTGTAAAAAAATCATCTAGTTTTTTTTAGTGACATTATTCATCTCTTCCTTAGTCATAAACAGCTTCCCTTTCCATAGATCTGACAGGTAATCTAATCCTTAATCTTTTAATTTGCCTATAGAATTGTTTTTTTTTATGTCTGAATTCTGTATCCATTTGGATCTTATCTTGGTATATTGTGTGAGGTGTTGGTCTAATCTAATTGTCTTTCATACTAACTTCCAATTTTCCCAGCAGTTTTTATCATAGAGAGAATTTTTAACCCAATACCTGGACTCTTTGGCTTTATCAAATAACAGATTACTATAATCAGTTCCTGCTATTGCACCTAGTCTTTTCCACTTGTCCACCACTCTATTTCTTAGCCAATATGAGATAGTTTTGATTACTGATGCTTCACAATATAATTTTAGATCTTGTAGGGCTAGGCCCCCTTCTTTTTCACTTTTTTTCATTGACTCACTGGAAATTCCTGACTTTTTGTTTCTCCATATGAATTTGCTTACAACTTTTTCAAACTCATTAAAACAATTTTTTTGGAATTTTGATTGGTATGACACTAAAAAAATAGTTTAGTTTTGGTAGAATTGTCATTTTCATTATATTAGCTCTACCTATCCATGAGCAGTTGATGTTTGCCCAGTTATTTAAATCTTATTTAATTTTTTTGAGAAGTGTTCTGTAATTGTTTTCAAAAAATTTCTGAGTCTGCCTTGGCAAATAGACTCCCAGGTATTTTATATTGTATCATTAATTATACTAACAGTTTTCCTAATATTGAACTAATCCTGAATTCCTGGGATGAATCTTACTTGGTCACAATGTAATATCCTAGTGATAACTTGTTGTAATTGTTCTGATAAGATTTTATTTAAGATTTTTGCAACTATATTCATCAGGGAGATAGGTCTATAATTTTCTTTGTTTTAACTCTTCCTCATTTAGGTATCAACACAATATTGGATTCATTGGAAGAGCTAGGCAGAGTTCCTTCTGACCCTATTTTTCCAAAGAGATTATATAGAATTGGAGCCAACTGTTCCTTAAATGTTTGGTAGAATTCACTTGTGAATCCTTCAGGCCCTGGAGATTTTTTCTTAGGGAATTCAATGATGGCTTACTGAATTACTTTTTCTGAGATAGTGTTGTTTAGATATTTGATCTCCTTTTCATTTAACCTGGGCAAATTAAATTATTGTAAGTATTAATCCATTTCACTTAGATTACCAAATTTATTAGTATGGAGTTGGGCAAAATAATTCTGAATTATTACTTTAATTTCCTTTTCTTTGGTGGTGAGTTCACCTTTTTTGTTCATGATACTAGCAATTTGGTTTTAGTCTTTTTTTACTCAAATTGACCAGAGGTTCATCAATTTTATTGTTTTTTTCATAAAATCTTCATTTGGTTTTATTTATTAATTCAATAGGTTTTTTTTACTTCTGATATCATTAATTTCTTTAATTTTTAGAATCTCTAATTTGGTATTCCATTCTGGATTTTTAATTTGCTCTTTCTCTAATTTTTTGAGTTGCATATTTAGTTCATTGGTTTCCTCTTTCTCTAATTTAGTCATCTAAGCATTTGAAGATATAATATAACCCCTGGCAGTTGCTTTGTGTGAATCCCATAGGTTTTGGTATATTGTTTCATTATTGTCATTAGCTAGGATAAAATAATTAATTCTTTATATTATTTGTTGTTTGAACCACTCATTCTTTAAAATGAGGTTATTTGGTTTCCAATTAGTTCTGGGTCAATATATCCCTGGCCCAATATTGCATATAACTTTTAGGGCATTGTGATCTGAGAAACATGAATTCATTATTTCTGCCTTTCTGCAGTTGATCATTAGGTTTTTAAGCCCTATTACATCATCAATTTTTATATAAGTGCCATGTACTGCAGAGAAAAAGGTATATTCCTTTGTATCCCCATTCAGTTTCTTCCATAAGTCTATCATATCAAGTTTTTCTAACAATATATTTACCTCCTTAACTTCTTTCTTGTTTATTTTATGATTCAATTTATCATCTAGATTTGAGAGTGGGAGATTGAGGTCTCCCACTTGTAGAATTTTGCTGTCTATTTCATCCTGTATTTCTTCTATAAGAATTTGAATGCTATCCCTTTGGGTGCATATATATATATATATATATATATATATATATATATATATATACATATTCATTATTGAAATCACTTTATTGTCTTTGGTACCTTTTAGGAGGATATAGTATCCTTCCTTATCTCTTTTAATGCTATCTATGTTTGTAGCTGCTTTGCTGAGAAACGAATAGCTACCCCTGCTTTTCTCACTTCAGCCAAAGCAAAATATATTTTGCTCCAGCTTTTTACCTTTACTGTATGTATATCTTTGCTTCAAAAGAGTTTCTTGTAAGCATCACATTGTATGATTCTAGTTTTTAATCCACTCTGCTATTTTCTTATATTTTAAGGAAGAGTTCACCCCATTCACATTTAAAGTTATAATTACTATTAATTGCCCTCCATGCTATCTTCCCTCTGTTTGTATTTTTCCCCTTCCCCCTCTTATTCCCCACGTCCTTCAGTGTGTTTGCCCTTCTATATCCATCCCCTCCCCTTTTCCCCTTTTAATACTGGAAAGATTGGATGTTTTTTTAAGTTAACTGAGTATGTGTTTGTAAGTTAACTTTAAGCCATGTCTGATGAGAAGAAGATTCAAGTGTTTCACATCTCCTCCCTTCTTCCCCTCTATTACCATAAGTATTTTATACCTCTTAATGTAATGAGATATACCTCATTCAATTCCCCTCTCCTCCTGTCTCCTTCCTGTCCCCCTTTTTAAGGCAGAGGTTTTTTATCTGAGTCACAGAAAATGCTGAGTGTCCATCACTTCTTCTGAAGTACATTCTTTCTTATAGAGTTACAATGTTTTTAGGTTTTTGCTTGGCAATGGGGTTAAGTGGCTTGCCCAAGTCCACAAAACTATGTAATTATTAAGTGTCTGTGGCCGTATTTGAACTCAGGCAATCCTGACTCCAGGCCTTGTGCTCTATCCACTGTGCCACTTAGCCACCCCTAGAGTTACAATTCTTGATACTTATTAAAGTCTTTCTCCCAATTAGGGTTTTAGCCAATTTCATCCCTTTGGATAGTAGTCTCATGGATAAGTCAAAGTGTCCATCACTTCTGGCTAGGTATATTCTGTCTGTTATAGTTAAAATTCTCAAGAGTTAGGAGAATCTTTTTTCCCATGCTGGGATATAGCTAGTTTCAACTTATTGGACAGCAGCTGTTTTTCATCACCCCCCCCCCTTTTTTTTACCTTTCCAAGTGTTTCTTGAACTTCCTGTTTGATGTCCATATTTTCTATTTAACTCTGGTCTTTTCATCAGGAATTTTTATAATTCTTCCATTTTGTTAAATGTCCATCTTTTCCCCTGAAAATAAAGGTTCAGCTTTGCAGGATAGTGAATTCTTGGCTGCATTCCAATCTCCCTTGCTCTTCTGAATATCTCCATCCAAGCCCTTCAATCCCTTAATGTTGATGCATCCATGTCCTGTGTAATCTTTATTGTGGCTCCTTGGTATTTAAATAGTTTCTTTCTGGCTGCATGCAAGACTTTCTCTTTTATCTGTTCTCGAATTTGGCCACAACATTCCTTGGTGTTTTCATTTTAGAATCTCTTTCTGGAGGGGATCAATGCATTCTTTCAATAACTACTTTGCCCTCTGGTTCCATGATATCAGGACAACTTTCCATTACTAGATCCTGTAATATTAAGTCCAAACTTTTTTATTCTTCAATGTTTTCAAGAAGTCCAATAATACTTAGGTTTCCCCTCCTTGATCTATTCTCTAGGTCAGTGGTTTTGCTGATGAGGTATTTTACATTTTTTCCTATTCTTTGGATTTGTTTAACAGGCTCTTGCTGTCTCATGAAGTCAACACCTTCTGCAGACTCCATTCTTATTTTTTTTTTAGAGAGGAGTTTTCTTCATTTACTTTTTGCAACTGCTTTTCCAATTGGTCAATTCTATTTTTGAAAGAGGTTTCCATTCGACTAATTGAGGTTTTGAGAGGATTATTTTCTTTTTTGCCTTTGCCCAATTGAGGATCTGAGAGAATTATTCTCGTTTTGTATTTTTCCACTTGTATTTTCCAATGATATGTTTTCTTGTTGGATGATGTAAATTGACTCTCCCAAATTTTCCAATTGATTTTTAAATTCCTTCCCTTATTTGTCCAAGAAAATCTTTCTGTGCTGGAGACCAGATCATATTCTCTTCAGAGGTTCTAGGTCTCTCTGAGCTAAGGTCTTTTATTTCCACGAATTTTTCTATGGGTCACCTTTCCACTGACCTTTCTTCATTTTGCTAAGACCTTGAGTTGGGGAAAGACTGGTTCACAGAGGTTTGGTTTTGTGATCTCTCGAGGTTTTACTCACTGAGTGCAATACCTTATTCATTCAGTAGAAGGTATTGGTTGATCTCTCTGGAGTGTTTGTGACCTTTATTGAGGCCTACTCCCTTAGCCTGGAGGGAGTGATTGAAGCTGTTAAATACTTTTGTCTTCACTCAATCATGGGCTTTACCCTGGGGTGAAGTCATCCCTCTCCCTATTGTCAGCTGGGCTTGTTCTTCTGCTCACATACCTATGTCTGGGGCAGAAGTAGTCTGTAATTATGTTTGTTCTGGGAAGAGGCCTCAGCTGCAAGGGAGGCCTGGACTCAGAGTTCCTCAGACCAGAGGAGCCCTGGGATGATGTCTGCAACTCTCCTGCATCAGAAGTCTCCCCCCAACCCAGCCCTGTCAGTAAGCTCCAACTCCAATGCCTCTGCTCCTTAGTCAAACCAAGCCCTCATAATGACCAGGCTCTAGTCCCACTGATCAAGCTGGTCCTGTTCTCAGACCCTCAGGATCCTGGGGCTCCATCCACTCCACTAATCAGGCTGATCTGCTGTTGATTCACTGTCTGCTCTTGGACTCACCTAGGACTCCAGAAAACAAATCCTGAGGTAGATGTTCTTTCTCCTGGCTTTTCTTTCTGGGTTTTTGAATAGAATTTCTGTTAAGAGGCTTGTTTAATATCATAGATGGGGAAATATCAGGAGACTTTAGAACTGTGCTTGTCTTCTCTCCTCCATCTTGGCTGGAATTCTTGTAATTCTGTTTATATAGTTGCTTTCCCATGTATTTTCTATTGTCTATAAATTGTTTTAAAAGAATTTTTTCTGTCTCTTTTACTAGAATTTGCTGACAATGTATAAAAATGTTGACAATTTTATGTGTTTATGTTATTCAATAGTTTTGCAAATGTGGTTAATTATTTTCCCTAATTTTTTAAGTTGATTTTCTAACATTCTTAAGATATTCCTTTATACCACTGTAAAGTCATAATTTTTTCCTCATTTCCTTATCTAATTTTTATGTTTTCTTTTATCTTTACTATAACTAATATTTCAAGTATAATATTAAGTAATTGTGGTGATATTGGGCTGTCTTTATTATGATAAACTTATTGGAAATTTTTTTTATCATATTTATATTCCAGATAATATTTGCTGATGGTTTAAGTTAAATAATACTTATAGTTTTAAGGAATGCTACTTTCTTTAGCAGGTATGAATATTATATTTTGTCAAAAATTGTCATGTGTTGAGATTATCTTATCATTTGGAATAGTTGACGATCATTAATTTTATTGATTGTTGGTAATTTTTTTGCCGTTGACCTGGTCAATTATGCTGAAAGCTTTTGTAATATTTAACTTTTCCTGCATTCCTAGTATAAATTACAGAAGCTTAACCATATCTGTTCCTTACAATATATTGCATTAATCTTTTTTGCTTGTATTATTTAAATTTTTGCATTCATAATTTTTAATGATAGTGGTCTATAGTTTTCTTTTACTTTTGCTCTTCCTAATTTACCTATTGGCACCATATTTGCCTGATAAAAGAAATGTATTAGGACTCCTGCTTTGCCTTTTTTTCTACACAGAAAGTTTCTATGATATAGCAATTTTTTAAATATTTAGTAAAATTTACTTTAGATTACAATTGACCTTAGGGATTTTTTTTTTACATATTTCATTAATGGTTCATTTTATTTCTTTTTCTAAGAAAGAACCTTTAACTATTCTATTTCCTTATCTGTTAATCCTAGCAGCCATGTCATACCAAAATTTTCTAAATCCTATTATTTCTCTTAAAACCTTTTTTTGGCTAAATTTATCTAGTTATCAGATGGGGAAATTTAGGATCCCCAATAGTATAGTTTTACTGTCTATTTCCTGCTGTAAGTCATTTGGCATATCCTTTAATCACTTGAATTCTTTACTGTAGTGTGCACACATATTTAGTATTGATTACTTAAGTTTTCTTGGTATCTCCCATTAGCAGTAACATAAAACTTTGCATATTGATGGCAGCTAGGTGGAGCAGTGGATAGAGCACTGGCCCTGGAGTCAGAAGTACCTGAGTTCAAATCCAGTCTCAGATATTTAATAATTACCTAGCTTTGTGGCTTTGGGCAAGCCACTTAACCATACTGCTTTGCAAAAACGTAAAGAAAAAAATATCTTTGTATAGCACTTAGATAAATAAATTCATGTGGGTATGTGAGTATTGCATATATGTGTGCGCATGAGTATGTGTGGTATGTGTGTGTGTGTGTGTGTGTGTGTGTGTGTGTGTGTGTGTGTATGTGTGTGTGTGTCCGTTTTCACAATTTCCACCCAGAGTAATAAATCTCTAAATATGGAAACCACTGGCATGGAGCTTGACTGTTATGCAACATATTAACATAACTTCTTTCAGATATTCCCCCATCACCACACCACTACTAATACCACAAACACACACACATACACACACACAAACACACAAACATACTTATTGGAATTTTTTCAAGATACTCTGCAATTTTTCAAAATTTAAAACAAATGATGCTTTTCTGTCCTTATAGAGGAGTAATTTCCCAATCATCAGGAATACTTCAACTTGAACACTGCACTGGATTCTTTTCATGACAATAGGAATTACATTTCACTTATATGTATCTGCTTGCTTGTGATTTGCCTAGAATTTAGTAAGAAGAGATTTTACTTAACAATTCCTTTCTTGTTACAAATTTCAAGGAATTTTATGTAATTTTTATATGTGATTAATAGATACCTTATTTGGTTAACAACCCTAGCTCATTTCAGTCTTTCTTCACCTTTAGCTCAGAGAAGGTCAAAGGGAACCAAAATTCTAAATATAATCAGCTTAAAATAGGAAAACCAAACTAATTCCCTAAGGGCATTATTTTTTATTAATATATGTACATTGCTTACTATGTAATGACTGCAATAAAGTGGGTTTTTTTTTTGTTTATTTCTTTGCTTTTTTTTAACTGTGGAAGTTCAACCCTGGCTAGAGGTTTTGGATCGGTGCCTAATATAATTATTGGAGCGATGTATTCATTCTATTTCTATTGTCATTCCTATTCTCTAACTAACTTCATTTACCAGCTCTGTATCTTGTATCAGCAGCATCCTCAGAAAATAAAACTAGGAGGGAAATGGTAAAGTTCAGGGAAGGAAAAAAGGAAGAGAAAAGTACTTCACCTCACCCCCTTAACTTGGATGATTTGGAAGACAAAGTGCTAGTTGTTAAGACATGAGCAAAATGTTGAGAACGTTACCATTAACTTGGTGACTGTTTGAGAGTTGAAAAGCAAGCACACAAAAAACACTGAATGCTTCAATTTAAAGGAGCATATTGTTTTTTCCTATTAATACCATCATGAACTATGACCTCAATATACATTTAAATGACTATTCTGATTAGAAAGTAGGCAATTATTGATGTTTTCATTCCCATGCTATTTTATAATTAGTCAAACTTTCTCAGTTTAATACTTATAAAGTTGACTGTTTGATCAGAAATGCCAGGTATATTTATTATATTAAAATTATTTCAGCCAAACAAGTAGCCTTTTGACTTTTTTATTCATAACTTTTTATTTTTTATTTTATTTTATTTTATTTTATTCATAACTTTTTATTCATAACTTCATTATATTTATTGGGTATCCCAGTAAGATGAAATTTATGTTTTTATCAAAATTATTGATGCAAATGTAAAAAAAACCACAAGAGCCAAGGGGAAAAGAAAGAAAATCTGAAGTTTTCCACCAAAATTTTCAAAGTTGAAGAGTTTTTGATATTTATTCTTTGCATCAAGTCATGTGAATAGTTTTGTTTTCCTAAATATCATAACATCTCTCTATCTTGAAAGCAAGGATATCATGATGTATTATCAAGCAAAGCATTTAGTCTCTTCTGCTTCCTTAGAGTTATAAAGGAATCAACATAGTATTTTTGCTCTTTAAAGGAAAGAGAACAATTGTAAAGAGCAATACACACAGGACTTAAAAAATCTAAATTTATTTCTTATCTCAGGTCATATATGGAGCTGACCTCAGTTTAGCTAGGTTTCTGTTAGGTCATAATAGTAGGCAATGAATTAATTAATCAATCTAGCCCATATCTAATACCTCAAGTTCAGGAGTTATTAAATGTCTTATGATGTAGAATGTGCTATTTTTGGAAAGCAAAATTGTTTTTCTTTTTAGGTTTTATTTCCAAGGCAATGGGTTTAAGTGGCTTGCCCAAGGCCACACAGCTGGGTAATTATTAAGTGTCTGAGGCCGGATTGGAGCTCAGGTATTCCTGACTCCAGGGCTGGTGCTCTATCCACTGTGCCACCTAGCTGCCCTGGAAAGCATAATTGTTAACCACTATTCATAGTGACCCAGAAAATCTCTATTCATGTGATTTTGATCTTGAGCTTGTCCTTTGGCATTTAAACCCTGAATTTATGTGTATGTATGTGCATGCGTGTGTACATATTCAAAACACAAGAGATGCAACTACATGGAACAGTCAATACATGGCTTGAAAGCAGAAACAAAGAAATTAAAATATTGTCTTAGGTATGTGCTATCTATTTAACCCTGTGCAAGTCAGTAATGCCTTGTCTAAGTCTATCTCATTCTCTTTACCTCTACAGTGGTTATCATAATAACATCTAATTACTATAGTTTTTGTGGTGATAAAATCAGCTATATTTATATTCTTAAACTTGTTATTATATATTTACATAAATGAATATACAATATATGCATACCTTATATTTTCATGGGAGCTTTATTTGTTGCATTATTAAGTTGTGTATTTCCCCTCATATTTCATATTTTGAATGTATGTATTTCAACTCATGATCATTTTCATTCCTCTTAATACCTTTTGTTCAAACTGGTTATTGATATAGACAGAACCATTATGACAAAAACATTATAACCTATCCCTATGCCAAGCTTGTTCAGCGTCCTTGTACCAAATGACTGTTTACCCATGAATTATTACATTTTGGTTCAAATATAGCAATTGGATTTTACACAGATTTTTATTTTTATTTTAGCACTTCCTCACATAGACTAATATGTGAATGAACTCCAACAGAAGCAAAAAAAATGGAGGGAGATAAATATTCTTAACAGATGAAAAGAGCTTTTAATAACCTTTGCTGCTTAATGCTTTTTTAGCATTAACATCTTATGCATTCCATCCACATACACACACATGCTCATCTACTCAAAGACATGCTAGAACTCTAAGGAATTATTTTAATGAGAAATCGTCTTTTCATTCTTTTGTTAATTCCTTTCAGAAAAGCCCTTCTTCAGAACATGCTGTCCATTCAAAGGGTTGAAGACAGGCAGATTGGACTTATGCCATGACAAATCCACAGCTGAGCAATAACCTCACATAAAGTATATGTGTGCATCTGGGCATAAACTTTTGGGTAACAAAACTGTCAAAATAAACCTCAAAATGACATTGCATTATTTTGCCTCCTACCCTTCACCTGTTATTAATAAAGCTTGGGCAATGTAAGATGCCAGTCAGAGGAATTGCTGGTGCCCACAACCGTAGATTTATTTTTCCCTCCAGTGCTTTTACTTTATCTCTTTTCATTTGGGCTTTCATGTAGCTTTTATTCCTTAAACAGTTCTGCAGTCATGAAGAAATCTGCCCATCATTACTGCCATTGGGCACAGCTAGGGATAAACAAAGATGAACTGTTAGAGGTAAGATAAGACACCTTAATCAATGCCTTCTCTTTCCCTATTCTGCCACTCAGCTAAGAAGAGACCTCAATTTATACCACTCAAAAGGAAAATCTATATGAGAATCCTTTTAAAGTGGAGAAGTAGTTAATTAGTCATTAAAGATATTCCTACTTACAGATGCTTCAGTACAATAGAAGTCCTGGCCCCAAAACACAAACATAGTCACAATAAGTGTTATAGCTTTCTTCTTTGTTACTGCAAAAATACTATTTTAAGTATATAATTAAACTGAATAAGAGGAATACTGACTCTGGGGTCAGAGATCCTGGTTTTGAATCCTACCTCTGATACTAGCAACAGCATTGACAATCAACAAATAAATTAATTTCTTAGGATCTCAGTTTCCACAAATATAATGATTTTGCATTGAATATCATCTGAATTAGTTCAATGATCATTTGAAATTTCAAAAAATTAATAACAATGTAGAAAATGAACTTATTTTAAAGAATCTTAAATCCTAAGAATAAGGAAGTCTGGAGTTAAAACATTCATTAACAGTCATGACTTAGTACAACAAAATCTTATTCATGCAAAATACAGAGGACAGACCTAGGTCAGGATAAAGAGTCTATTCAACTCTAGGGTACTCACATGCTAAACTACCTTTCATGGTGCAAATATCAAAACAAATGAATAAATGCTGAAATAAAAATGAGTTGCATATATAGTCACAATTTATGGTTTTGGGAAAATGGCAGATAAGTATCTAGCAAAGGAGAAAGCTTAGAAAGGAGAAAAAAAAGTTAATGGAGAAAGTGTCAAGTCTCTTGATGACAAAACACCCACTAATGAACAACATCTATATCAAATATACATTCCTGGATCTTCTGAATTACCCTCCATGGCCAAACAGAATGTCTTTTATTTTCCTCTTATAGGATAAGCCTTTGAAAACTTGAGAACAATGATTAATCTCCTCAAACTCTTCTCTCCTCATAAAAAAAATCCACAATTCATTTCAGTTTTCTTTGCATGAAATAATCTTTTGTCCCCACATCTTACAGGCTGTCGTTTTCTGGATGTACCAAGATTAAAAATTATCCTTCTAATATATATTGTGCAAAGGTATACTAGTGGGATACCTCAACTTCCTTCTCACAGAATTAAATAAATCTAACCACAAAATAAATAAGAAGGAAGCTAAAAAGGTGAATAAAATCTTAGAAAACTTATATATGATAGACATCTGGATAAAACTCATTGGGGAAAGAAAAGAATGTACATTTTTCTCCTTGGTACACAACACCCATAGCAAAATTGATTATGTATTAGGGTTTAAAAGCATTACAAACAAATGCAGAAAGATCAAAAGAATAATTGCATACTTTTCAAATCATAAGGCATTAAAATTGCTTGTGATAAAAATCAGTGGAAAGATAAAAAAAACTAATTGGAAACTAAATAACCTAATTTTAAAGAATGAGTGGATGAAAGAAAAAAAATCTAGAAATAATCAGCCATTTCATTCAAGAAAATGAAAATAATGAGACATCATACCAAAATTTATAGGATGCATTCAAAACAGTTTTTAGGGAAAATTTTAGATATATACATGCTTATATGAATAAAATGGAGACAAAAAGGAGGTCAATGAATTGGCCATGCAAGTAAAAAAGCTAGGAAAATAACAAATGAAATATAACCAACTAAATATCAAATTAGAAATTCTGAAAATCAAAGGAGAGATTTATGAAATAGCAAGAAAACCATTTATCTAATGAATAAAACTGAGTTTATTTAATAAAAAAAGTAATAGATAGGTGTGGCTAGGTGGCGCAGTGGATAAAGCACCAGCCCTGGAGTCAGGAGAACCTGGGTTCAAATCCTGTCTCAGACACTTAATAATTACCTAGCTGTGTGGCCTTGGGCAAGCCACTTAACCCCATTTGCCTTGCAAAAACCTAAAAATATTAGTTATAGATAAACCTTTAGTTGATGTGAATTAAAAATATGAAAGAATTATACCAAATTACCATCTATCAAAAATGAAATGGGTGAACTCACCACCCATGAGGAAGAAGTTAAAGAGATAATTCAGAGTTTATTAGCCCAATTGTATGCCAAAATAATTCACAATCTGAGTGGAATTGTTGAATATTTAAAAAAATACAAACCACCAAGGTAACAGGATAAACATAATACTTTCAGAAAAAAGAAATTGAAGAATCCATCAATAAACTTCCTAACAGGTACAAATGGACTTATAAGTGAACCCTATCAAACATTTTAGGAATAATTACTTCCTATTCCATATAAACTATTAAAAAGTTAGAAGTATTTCTGTCAAATTCCTTTGATGATACCAATATTGTGCTGATACCAAACTTGAAAGAGCCAAAGAAAGAAAATTATAGACTAATCTTAATGAGTGATGATGCAAAAATTTTAAATATGATATTAGCAAAGTGATTACATCAAATTGTTACTAGCATAATGAGTCATGATCAGGTAGGATTTATACCAGGTAAACAGCGAAGAATTAATATCAGGAGAACAATTAACATAACTGAACATATCAAGAACAAAACCAACAGAAATTATTTGATTATCTTAATAAGTGCTGAAAAATCATTGACAAAAAAGACATACATCCCTAGTAAAAACACTAAAAAGTTCAGTAACAAATTACATTTTTATTAAAATAATATGTATTATCTGTACAACATCATCAACAAACATTTTATGTAATGGCAATAACTTAGGTTCATTCACAGTAATATCAGGAGAGAAACAGAGATGCCCATTATCACTGTTACTATTCAATATAGTATTAGAAAGTCTAATTTTAGTATTCAAATAACCTGAAGGAGTTAGAACAGTTAATGAGGAAGCAAAACTTTTAACCTTTGCAGAGGATTTGATGGTTTAGTTAGAGAACCATAGCAAATCAACTAAAATACTACTTGAAACAATTAAAAAGTTTAGAAAAGTGGCAGGATATAAAGGAAATGTAAATGAATCATCAGCATTTATACATATGAACAACAAAATGAAAGGGCAAGAAATAGAGAAATTTCATTTAAAATAGCTGTAGAAAATATATAATACTTGGGAATCTCCCTTCCACGATAACAAAGCACTTTTCACCTAAATAAAGTCAGATCTAAACAACTGGAAAATGTCAATTGCTCAGGGTTATGTCAAGTTAATATATTGAAAAAGACAATAAATTGTATATTCGAGTTCTTTACCAATCTACTAACAAAAAACTATTTTGCAAAGCTAGAAAAAATGAAACAAAATTCAGTTGGAGCAGCAAAATTTTGAGAATATCAAAGGAACTGTTGAAAAATAAATGTAAAGGAAAATGACCTAACTGTACCAGATCTACAATTATAATATAAAATGGCAGTCATCAAGGCTGTATGATATTACTTTAGAAACAGGGCAATGGACCAGTGGATTATACTATGTACAAAAGCAAGAGAAGGTAACTATTTTTTGAGAAACCCAAATACATTAGCTACTGGGATAAGAACTCACTATTCGATAAAATCTTCTGGGATAACTCGAAAATAGTATGACAAAAACTAGGCGTAAACTCACATATCATACCCTATACCAAAATCAGGTCAAAATGGGTTCACAATTCAGACATTAAGGGTGATACCATGGAATAATTAATAGATCAAGAAATACTGTCTCTATCAGCTCTATGGAAAGGGAAACAATTTATGATCAAAGAAGAAATAGAGCACATTATAAATGGCAAAATGAATGACTTGACTAGATTAAATTAAGAAAACATTTGCCCTTAATAAAACAAAAACTCCCCAAATTAGAAGGGAAACAGAAAGTTGAGAAATGATTTTCACAGCTAGGAGTTCTGATAAGGGCATCATTTCTAAAATATAGAGGGATTTGAATCAAATTTATAAGTTTTATGTCATTCATCCCACAATTGATAGATGGTTAAAGAACATGAACAGGCAATTTTCAAATCAAAAAATTAAAGTTGTATATAATCATATGAAAAATGCACCAAATCATTTTTAATAGAGAAATGAAAATTAAAACAACTGTGATGTACTACATCATAATTATCGAAGTGGATAAGATGACAAAAAGGGAAAATTATAAATGATGGAGAGATTCTGGGAAGATTGGTAGATTACTGCATTGTTGGTAGAGTTGCGAAATGATCCAACCATTTTTTTGTTTGGGTTTTTTTGTTTGTTTTCGCAAGGAAATGGGTTTAAGTGACTCGCCCAAGGTCACAGAGTTAGATAATTATTATCTGTCTGAGACTGGATTTGAACTCAGGTTCTCCTGACTCCAGGGTAGGTGCTCTATCCACTGGACCACCTAGCCTCCCCAATCCAAACATTCTGGAGTGTACCATGGAACTGTGTCCAAAGAGCATAAAGCTGATTATATCCTTTACGCCAATAATATCAATTCAAAGCCTATATTCAGAAGAAATCACCAAAAATGGGAAAATTCCCACATGTTTAAAAATATTTGTAACATTTTTTTTTATAATAGCAAAGAATTAGAAATTGAGGGATGCGCATCAAACGGGGAATGAGTGAACAAGTTATGGTATATGAATGTTATGGAGTACAATTATTCTATAAGAATCCATGAATGTGGAGAGCAATATGGACCTATGCCCAAAGAGCAATAATAGTCATCTTTCCCTTTGACCCAGCAATTCCAAATTCTAGGCCAGTATCCAGAACGGATGAAAAAATAACGGCCTAAGTCCCACATGTTCCAAAATATTCATAGCAGCTCTCTTTGGAGAGTCAATGAAATGGAAACCAAGGGGATGTCCATCAATTGTGGAATGGATAAACAAGTTATGGTACATGAATATTATGGAATATAATGGTTTTATATGAAACCATAAATAGTCTGATTTTGGGGAAGCATGGAATGACTCACAGGATCTGATGCTGAACAAAAGGAGTAGAGCTAAGAGAACAGTGTACACATTAACAACATTATGAGATGATCTTCACTGATGGAAGCAGCTCTTCTCAGAAGTTCAGAGAGCTAGGACAACCTTATTAGATCATGGACTATAGACAGTGTCATCTCCATCCAGAGGAAGGACAAAACAAAACAAGACAAACAAAAAGAAAATCTTCCAGAATCTGATGAATATTTTATAAAAAAATATCTCTTACATATCTCTTTCCCTTATTCCTAACTCCTCACATCTAAAATGACTAATCTGTAACCATGTTTATCAAAAATATGTCTATATAATGCTAACTTGACTATTCACCACTGAGGGGAGGGTAGTGGGAAGGGAAGGTAGAAGGAAATTTTGTAACTTAAAAATATACATGAGTATATGACTGAAAAAATAAATAAATAATAAAATTCTAAAGCACAAAAAAGAAACCATTAGTGTTTAGACTTTAGAGAAAGTTGTAAAGAACTACAGGAACTGATGCTGAATGAAAGAAACAGATCCATGAGAATATTGCATATATTAACAACAATATTGTGAGTTCATCATCTATGATGGATGCAATTCCTCTCAGGATTTCAGAGTCCTAGGAAAATTCAGGGAGGTCTATTATGGACAATACCATCCCCATTCAGAGTAAAAAAAAAAATAGAACCAAAATTCCACATAATCTGAATGGATATTATGTACACTTTTATATATTCTTTTGCTGGTTATATAAATATTTTATTTGTTTGGGGATTATATACAATAATAGTTTGTACCTATCATTTTTGTAAAGTTTTGAACTTTACAATTTTCCCCACCTTCTCTTCCCTCTCCTCACCCTCCCACAGAAGGCAATCTGATAATCTTTAGATTGTTTCCATGCTATACATTGATAAAATTGCATGTGTTGAGAGAAAAATCATATCCCAGAGGAAAAAGTAAAATATTAGAGATAGCATAATTATGTAGTACATGGGACAGTTTTTTTTTGCAAGGCAAATGGGGTTAAGTGGCTTCCCTAAGGACACACACGGCTAGGTAATTATTAAGTGTCTGAGACCAGATTTGAACCCAGGTATTCCTGACTCCAGGACCGGTGCTTTATCCACTGTGCCACCTAGCCACCCCAAAACTTTTGTTCTTTTTTTTTCAGATTTTTTTTTCAAGGCAATGGGGTTAAGTGGCTTGCCCAAGGCAACACGGCTAGGTAATTATTAAATGTCTGAGGTCACATTTGAACCCAGGTACTCCTGACTCCAAGGCTGGTGCTCTATCCACTGTGCCACCTAGCCACCCATAGGACAGTTTTTTAAAGAATTAATTGAAAGTAATAGTCTTAGGTCTTTGTTTAAACTCCATGGTGCTTTCTCTGGATACAGATTGTATTCTCCATTATAGTTACACTAAAATTGACCCTATTTATTGTACTGATGGAATGAGCAAGTGCATTAAGTTTGATCATCATTCCCATGTTTCTGTTACGGTATAAAATATTCTGTTTCTGCTCACCTCGCTCAGGATCAGTTATGTCCACTTTAAAAAAAACACCTCATTTTTTCCTTCTTATTCCATGATTTTCTTTCTTTTCTCTTATCCCTAATTCATCAGTAAAAATGTCTAATATGTAAACATGCTAAACACAAATGCACATAATAACTTTTACCAAATTTTTCCCTTTTGAGGGGAGAGAGGTGGGAAGGGAGGGTAGTAGAAACAGATGGAACATAGCTATTCAAGTGGATGAGTGTTGAAAATTTTTAATAATTTAGAAATGGAAAAATAAAATGAAATATTAAGAAAAATATATCACCAAGTACAAATTCCTTAATAAAATAGACACTATGGATGTCTTGGTATGAAAGATCATAAAATTTAGAACTGAAAAAGAAATTATAGATCATGGAACAAAATATCTTCATTTTTTAAATAAGTCAACTGAGGAAATAAATTGAGTCTTGCACATATATTATGAATTGCAACATAACTTTATTTTCTGACCCAAAATACAATGTTTAAATGCAAACATTTTTACCATAGGTAACTTTTTCAGTCATAAAATTTTTCTGGATGATTTTATATAGTATTTGCTTCATCAAAATTTTCCCTTCTCTCCATTCTTTCTGATAAAATAGAAAACATTAAGAATGCAGGGGCAGCTAGGTGACACAGTGCATAGAACACAGACTATGGAGTCAGGAGGACCTGAGTTCAAATCCAGCCTCAGACACAATAAATGCCTAACTCTGGGACCTTGGGAAATCACTTTTTATAGGGTTTTTGTTTGTTTGTTTGTTTTTAGATTTTTCAAGGCAATGGGGTTAAGTGGCTTGCATAAGGCCACATGCCTAGGTAATTATTAAGTGTCTGAGGCCAGATTTGAACTCAGGTACTCCTGACTTCAGGGTCACTGCTCTATCCACTGCACCACCTAGCCACCCCGGGGAAGTCATTCTTTTTTTTTTTTTTAGGTTTTTGCAAGGCAAATGGGGTTAAGTGGCTTGCCCATGGCCACACAGCTAGGTAATTATTAACTGTCTGAGACCGGATTTGAATCCAGGTACCCCTGACTCCAAGGCTGGTGCTTTATCCACTGTGCCACCTAGCCGCCCCTCCGGGAAGTCATTCTTAATCCTATTGCTTTAAATAAATAAAATCTGCAAAGAAGAGAGAAGAATGCAAGAAAGAGAGGGAAAATCCACATTGTAGTTTATATACTTTCAAATAGGATGGGCCTTAAGAGGGGGAACTAACAAGGAATGATTTGTTAAGTTATTGGATATTTACAAAAACCTAGATCAAGAAAAATGTAATATACACAAAATCTATCAAAGTCTCCTTATTTGTTCTAGGACTCTTCTGTCTGATAGTTAACATTAATATTTTATACATATTAAACCTTTTATGCATGCTTGTAAATCTTTTGCTAATATTAAAAGCTATCGATAATTATGTACCCAGGTAGTTAAGTGATTAAGATGATTGACCCAAATCAAGCATTATAAAAATGTTCCTTACATGGAAAAGGTACATTCATCATAAACAGATAAATGATACATGACTTTAGTTCTATTTCAGTTTCTTGTGTAGGCTGATATCCCCTATCTCTCTGCTTTTATTAGATGGGAAATTCAGCTAATCTGAAAACACTAAGGCTTAACAACTGAGGATAATAAACTGTTGAATTTAGAGATCAAGTTCAATTTCTTAATGTTAAAGTTGAGGCAAGTGAATTCCCAAATAGGGAAGAAAAGAACTTGCCCAAAGTCATATGTACAGTAAGCATTGTCAGATTCAAATGCAGTTTTTCTCTCTAAAGTTCATATTACTTTCCCAGTACTCTTTCAAGGTTAGGAAGGGGCTTGTCATCTCAGCTTTGTAACACCTCAATGATTAAAACAGACTTTTTATGCAGAGAAGTTACTTAATTAGTTTTCTCAATTTAATTGAACAGACTAAAGTTAGGTAATGAGGAACGAATAAGTGATAATGGGTGGATTTCCAAATTGGATTCTATAATAGCACTGCTAACAGGAATAAAGAAGTCAAACAGAGAAGCAGATTTTAGAGTAAAGAAATTTTTTTTGAGAAAGTTGAATTTTAGATATCTATGGAATGTTCAGGTAAGAACTGTTCAATAGTTGAAAATGAGGGCATGGAGTTAAATTAGGAAGTAAGGGTCCAAAATGACATATCAAGTAATAAAAGTCTAAAAGTGAAGAATAAATTGAGCTGATTATCCAATGCATCAAAAATAAAAATCAAGGCAAAATGATTAATCCTATTTAGAAAACACAATATGGCCTTTAGAATTTTCACTTTTCAGTGACATGTGCCATTGTATAGAGAAAGCTTTCATTATTCTGATTTCAGTTTCAATGATCTCATTCCATATAATTTTGTTTATTTACTAGGGTTATATTAATTTGATCTCATCAGATTCAGTGTACTTCCTGAAATTCATAAACAAAAGGAAGATCTGGACAAGGATCTTTTAAGAAATTATCAAGAAAATTGCCCTGATATACTGGAATCAGAAGGGAAAATAGATAATAAAGGAATCTGCTGTTCACTACAGGAAAGAGATCCAAAAATAAAAACTCCAAGAAACATTATAGCAAAATTATCAAAAAGTACTAGAAAAAATATTGCAAGCATCCAGAAAGAAACAATTCAAATATCAGTTATAATCAGGATTACATAGGTTGTTTGCAAATGCAACATGAAAAGGCTGGATATCATGGAAGGCAAAGAAGATATGGTTACAACCAAGAATCATCTACTGAACTAAGTTAAGCATAATGTTTAAAAGGGGAAAAATTGCTATTCAATTAAATAGAAGAATTTCATAAGATGACCAGAATTGAACAAAAATAATGATTTATAATGTCACGACACAAGACAAGTCTAAAAAAGTTGAAAAGGGAAAATAAAACACAAAGGAATCAATGAAACTGAACTGTTTATATCCCTTCATAGGAAAATACTTGAAATTTATATAAACTATGCCTCTAGTAATATAGCTAAATGAAATATACACAGAGTGTACGAGTATAAGGGACATTTGATGGAATGACATAAAAATAAATTAAGGCATGAAAAAAGTACATTAACTTCAGAAGAAATGGGGTAGAATTATTTCATATAAAAATATGTATAAAACCATTTACAATGCAAAGAAACATGGGAAACCTTATTCTCATCCGTCCTGGTTCAGAGAGAATTAATATACCCAATCAATTAAATATAGGGCCATATTGTATCTGAGAGAAAAGGAGGAGGGGGAGAAGAGAAAGTTAGAAGAGGCTGACAGAAGAGAGGACAGATGAGGGGAAATTTTTACTAAACACTGTGGAAAAAAGAAAAACTGAAAAAAAAGATAAAACTAACATGAAGAAAAAATAGGACAGAGGGAAAAACATAGTAATAATAAGTATGAATGTGATTTCTATGAATTATCTAATAAAACATAAGGGGATAATAGAGTGGATCAAAAGTCAGGATCCTACAATATATTGTTTACAAAAAAATACATGGGGCAGAATCTATTATGTTTAAGTTGAATTAAAAATTTAAAAAACAATGTTAGCAGTATTGATATTAAACATTGCAAAAGCAAAAATAGACTTAATTAACTAAAAGACATAAAGAAATAAATATATGCACCGAGGGCTATAGCATGCAAATTTTTAAAGGATAACTTAAGTGAGTTATATATGACTGTTTATAAGCAAGCAAGAGATAAAGTGTTGTACATTGTAAAAGAGATTACTTTTATCATATTAAATTTAAAAGCTGTTGAACAATCAAAGTGGTATTTAGAAGGAAAGATTAGAAGGAAAGCAAAAAACTGAGAAATAATCCTAATAACAAGTATCTCTGATAAAAGCTACATTTTTCAAATATACAGACAACCAAGTCAAAGTTATAAGAATTCAAGTCATTCCCCTATTGATAAATGGTGACAGGATAAGTATAGGCAGCTTTAAGATTAAGAAATCAAAGTTTTCTATAGGTAAATGAAGATGTGCTCTGCATCACTTTTGATTAGAGAAATGCAAATTAAAACAACAGTACCTCACATCTATCAATCTGACTAATAAGACAAAAAAAGAAACTAAATGTTGGAGAGGATGTGGGAAAATTTGAACACTAATAACAAGTAACTGTTGTTAGAATTGTGAATTATCCAACCATCTAGAGAGTAATTTGGATACATGTCCCAAAAACATCCAAATTGTGGATACCCTTTGAACCAGCAATATCATTACTAGGTTTGTATCCCAAACAAAAACATTAACTAAAAGGAAAAAAAGATCTCCATAAATTAAAAAAAATTATAGAAGGAATTTTAAACCAATATGTAAAATGTGGAGATGCCCACAAATTGGGGAATAACTAAAGCTGTGGTATATGAATGTAATGGAATACAGTTGCAAAAAACAAATAATGAACAGGTATATTTAAGAATAAAACATGAATTTTTCTCCTAAATAAGGAAGCATACACAAAAACAAAACAAAACAAAAAAAAGCACTGGACACAGTAGCAACATTATGTGATGATCAACTATGAAGGATTCAGGACTTCCTAGAAATACAATGATCCAAGAAAAGTACAAAGCAATCAAGAAGGAAAATATTACCCACATGCACAGAAGGAATTGTTAAGTTTTGAGGGCATATATAAGAGTATTTATTATCACAAACAATTCTTTTATGTGTTTTTTCCTTTTGATCTCTTCTGTCAAACTATGTCTAATATGGATATATGTTCTGCATTATAGCATAATTATAACATCAAATTGCCTACCATTTTTTGAGAGAGGTGAGGGATGACAGTGAGAGAGAAGAATTTGGAACTCAAAAATTTGTAAAAATTCTAAAAATTATCTTGGCATTTAATTGGGAAAATACTATTAAAATGCTTTAATCTTGCCTCAATTAAAGATTTATGTTTAGAATTAATTGTTTGTTTGTTGTTTCCTCACTTTAAATTCCTTTTGATTTCTTATACTTTTGAACTTTGCCTGTCTTGTAATTTGAATAAGCAATTGTATTGTCTTCTTGGAATAAGGGGAAACCTCAATTGAGCCTTCATTGTTCATTCTAATAGTTTATAAAATAATGAGATCTTATAAAATAAAGATGATAAAGCTTGTAAAAACAAGGAAATGGTTGAATACAGGATTTCTCCACTTTTCCTTGAGCATGCCAAATAGAATAATCTATTTTATTGCAGATATTGCAGGTTATGAAAGTTATTGATAAACTGGAGAATGTAGAATAGGGAAATTCAAGTAAAAGGGTCTTGAGTCCATTTTAAAATATGTATATGTTTCTGGAATTGGAGTTGTTTCATTTAGAGAAGGGATTGGCAGAAGAAATCAGATAGCTTTCTTTGAATATTTTCAAAGTCTATCCAACAATAAAGGAGTTAGATTGTTCTGCTTCTGCATAGAAGAATGTAGTAATGAATTCAATTTCCAAAACGAGAAAATTTAGGCTTTATATCATGGAAAACATTCTAATTGGAACTCCCCCAAATAGATAAGGAACACCTTAAGAAGCAATAGGTTCTACCACAATGGACTTTGAAAATTTACTAGCTGGATAATTTTAATGTATAGAATACTCTTTTTTTTTTTTTGCAAGGCAAATGGACTTTAGTGGCTTGCCCAAGGCCACACAAATAGGTAATTATTAAGTGTCTGAGACTGGATTTGAACCCGGGCACTCCTGACTCCAGGGCCGGTGTTTTATCTACTGCGCCACCTAGCCACCCCTAGAATACTCTTTAGATATAGTTTGGTCTTTCTACCTGAAATTTTGTTTTTACTGTAAACTGATGCTAATAGGCTTTTTTTCTGTAAATAAGAGCAATCATCTGTGCTCTACTAGATTTGCACTACACAGATGTTGTGAAAAAATTAACTGCAGTTTCTTGAGACCTATCTGTTTGATTCTATGATAATCATCAACTTTTATGCCCTTTTTCCTAATGAGTTATTGATATGTTTATGTGCAGTCCCCAGAAATGAAGACACTTATTTTCTACCCTTTTGGAAAATTAACAGTGAAAAGTAAAGTGTCTTCAAACTTCTTAAGTACTTTGTTTTTCAAATTGCAGATGCCAGACCTGTCATTTGCTCACTTCATTTAACTGTGGATTGGAGAAAATTATAATTTTCATCATTAACTCCCAACTCTCATCATCTGTTTTTCAATTTGAGTTCAGACCAAAAAGTGCTAAAGTGTTATCTCTCATCAGGAAATTCACTGTTCATCTATACAATGTACTGAAGAGTTTTAGATGTGCCCACTTTGTTTCTTACAATCCAAGTGTGTGTTGGAGGGAGAATGGAGTGTTCATCACAGTATATCTATTTTGTCTTTTTGAGGCAGTAAATGAATTTGATTGCTAAATGCTTCACATTCAGTTTATTAATGCAATAATTCTTCACTGGCTAATAAATATTGATGTAAGCAACACTAACTTAAACACTCTCACTGGTGTTTATTTTAATTAATTAGAAGGAAAGGCATTTTCATTTTTTTTTCAGGAAATGAAAGGGTTAGCAATCTTGCTTGAAATTTTATGAGTTCTGGGGCAGCTAGGTGCTGCATTGGATAGAGCACTGACCCTGGAGTCAGATAACCTGAGTTCAAATCCAGCCTCAGACACATAATAATTGTCTAGTTGTATGACCTTGGGCAAGTCACTTAACCCCATTGCTTTGCAACCCCCCCCCCCAAAAAAAAAGGTATGAAATTTTATGAGTTTCTATCTTCAGGTTCTATTTTTAGGCACACCAATTTCTTTAGGCACTACAAATCTTTGTATTACAGAAGGTAGATATAACATATATTGTATAATATAAATAGCCAAACTTAATAATTACTCTTTCACAGTGCTATATGCAGAGGATAGGGAGTAATTTTAAGGTACTGGGCTCCTTTAGACTATCAATATTTACATAGAATTGAAGTTACATTTACATATTCTGCTTTGATCACTTTTTTTTTTATTGGCCAATTAATTAATCTTTGAAGTGTATACAGAGTACCTACATTGAGATGAAGTGAGGAGGGTAGTAACACAATCAGAGGAAAAGCATTGTAAAACAAAATGAAAAAATATGAAACAATAGGTTCTGCTTAAAAGACAACAAATAATTCAATTAGAGAAAAATATTCAAGTAAAGAATAGTGATAGATAAGACTAAAAAGATAGGACAGGATCAATTATATTAAATATGGTACAGAACACACTGAAATGTTTAGACTTATTTCAATATATAGTGGCTTGCCATTAAAGATTTTTGAGAATTCAAGAAGATACTTTTGAGAAATATGCATGAATCTGCATTGATAGAACAAGAGAACAGAAATAATAAGGGGGAAATAGGAAAGACTGCAAGAAAGTAGGAGTCAATAATAAAAGTTATAGAAAAATTATATAAAAATGATGAATTGCTTGTTTGAAAGAAGACATGAAAAACAAAATTTTGTGTAAGTAGTACTATGCTGAAGTTATAGATGAATACTTATAAATTCAGCTAAAATTGTGTTCTATACTTAATATTATTATGAAGAAAATACTTCATAAATCATTACTTATGTAATCTATGAAATTAAATTTTTAAATCACATTTTAATATGCATTATTAATTTTGATTAAATACTATGGAAAGAAATACTCTGATGTTTGGATATTTTGACTCAATTAACCAATATTGACTAATAGAATACAAGAGTATTTTAACATTAATGCTATTTATATCAACATATGTCCAATAGAAAGGTAGAAACATTCTCAAAAATTTCATCAGAATGTAATAGATCTCTGGGGGGTGGTCTTATCAATTTGAAAAGTATCTAGAACTATCTTAGTCATGAAACAAATATATTGTTCAAAGACTAAACTCATTAAATCCTTAGGCTTATCTCCAGAAGGTTGAACTGAGCAAAACTTTTTCAGGAAGAAACAGGTGAAACTTTTTACCACAGAAAATTGAAAGAAGACAACTTTGATAAAAGGGCTGCAGTAGAGGAATATTGGAAGGACCAAATCTGAGGAATTATGAATTAGTAAAATAGCAATTAATATCATAGTTGTTCAAGGAGATACTTTAAAAAATCTGATCATTATTTATCTAGCTATGCTTGTGATATGTATAAATATATGCATATATATATATATACACATATGTTAATTGTATCTTCTTCCCCAAATATTTTAATGAAGAGTGGTTTGCAATTTCTAATCTAAATCAGATTCTCACCCCACCCAACCAAGGACAATAAGCTGAATTTGAATCTACCATTTCTGATGAAGGTGGTATTTGGATTTATATCTGACTTTTCTATTTTTCTATTTTTTTTAGGTTTTTGCAAGACAAATGGGTCTAAGTGGTTTGCCCAAGGCCACACAGTTAGGTAATTATTAAGTGTCTGAGGTGGGATTTGAACTCAGGTACCCTTGACTCCAGGGCCAGTGCTTTTTCCACTGCACCTCCTAGCCACCCCTATATCAGACTTTTAAAAAAATATGCTGCCCCATCTTATACTAAAAAATTGCATCTATTTATACATCCATATCTCAGTCTTCCTACATTCTCTCCAACATTGATCATTTTCCTTTTTTTGGCATCTTAATCAATCTTATAAATGTAATATGTTTTAATTCGCATTTCCCTGATCATTAGTTTTAGAGTATTTTTTCATGTGACTATAAATTGTTTTCATCTGAAAACTGTCAGTTTATATCCATTTATAATTTATCATCTGGGAAATAACTTGTAATCTTGTAAATTTGATTCAGTTCTCTCTATATTTTACAAATAAGCTCTGTATCAGAAACACTAGATGTGAAAATTATTTTCCAGCTTTCTGCATTCCTCCTAATCTTAGCAGCAATGGCGTTCTTTGTATAAAACATTTTTTAAAATTCAATGTATTTAAAATTGTCCATTTTGCAAATTATAATGTTCTCTTTTTCTTGTTTGGTCATAAGCTTCTCCCCTTTCCATCGATCTGATAGAGTATTTCTTGTTCTTTTAATTGGTCTATGGTTTGACCCCTTTATGTCTTAATCCTATATCCATTTCTATCTATTTTTGTATTAAGTATGAGATGTGAGACTATGCCTAATTTTTGTCATACTATTTTCTAGTTTTCCTATCAGATTTTGTTGAATGGTGAGTTCTTATCCCAGAAACTAGTGTGACTTCATTTATCAAATAGAATATTTCTTTGGTCATTTACTACTATTTCTTTTGTACCTATTCTAATCTGCTAGTCCAATATTCTATTATTTAAACAAAAACAGGAAATTTTGATGATTGCTACTTTACAATCTAGTTTTAGATGTTGTAGAACTACAGTTTTAAAATTTAAGTTTAAACTGCCTTAATTTTTGTGGAATACCATCTAATACTGTTTTTTAAAACACTATTTGAGTTTAAGATTATCTAATTATGGATATCAATAAATTTATTTATTTTCTTTATCAAGTGGAGAAAGAAAGGTTTAGGAGATAAAAATCCTTTTCTCTACCCCCCTTTCAAAGGAGGGATTTCAATTAGTTTGTATAATTTTTTATCATTTCTCTGATTTCTAAGATTTAGATTGACACCAAAAATACATTAACAACTTTGCTTTTTTTCATGGTTGAGGTAAAAGTCATTTAGGGAACATATTCCCTTTATTCTATAATCCCACAGAGTCTCAACTATGTCAGTAAATGCTCAATTAAAAATTTATGATGATGGTGAACATGACAGTAATTGGGATTAACTGGAGCTTGTCTAACTCTATATGTCAGTGAAAGGCATTGTGGTTGTGGGGAACATCCTCCCTCCACCTTTCTTATTAGATTCATCAATGACTTTGAACTTGATCTCTATATTTCTTTTCTAACACAGGAAAATAAAAATAAAAAATATATTCCTATAAGAATTTAGTTTCTGCATATGTTTTGAGTGAAGATAGATATCTTGTTTCTTTCTACCATGCAACAAACAGTGCTCACTAAATTTATTGTGGTATCCATATGCTTTGCTAGTAGATTTTAAATGCACTATTGCTATCTTTCATGTGGGGAAAATTAATCTCAGATAAAAACAAATGATTTGGCCAGTGTCATAGTAACCAAAGGAAATGTGATTAGGGTGATTGAGTTATTAAATATCATAGGCAGTCAGATAATAATGATTTATTAAGACTACTATGGACACTGTGTTTTGCACAGAGGTTCAAAAATTTTCAAAAGACAGTCATTGTTCTCAATCTGATGGAAAGAAAGCAACCAAATAGCAATGGCACAGAGATTTTTGTATCAATGTATATATATTGCACACATATACTATCTCTCTATGTTTATGTATGTCACATATATACAGAAATTAATAATAATAAATACTTATAAAGATATAGTAATATATAGAGAGATTGTTATATATAGTTATTTATGATAGAGAGATAAAAAGACAGGAGATATATAGTTAAAGACTTTATATATAGATAAATAGATGCCTATATATACATTGAAAATGCTAAATAGAGGAAAAATGCTTACACTAAAAAGGTTTGGGAAAGGCTTTTTGATAAAGATTGGATTTTAAGTGAGTCTTGAAGGAAGCCAGAAAAGCCAGAATGTGAAGATAAGAAAGGAGATTGGGGAGAGTCAGAGTGAAAGTCTTTAACAGAGATATAGTATCCTGTTCAATGAATAGGAAAGAGGTACATGTCACTGATTTGCAGAATATTTGAGAGTAAAGTGTAAGACTAAAATAGTAAGAAGTATGAGTTAGAAAGGGTTTTGAACCTTCCTTAAAGAATATTTTATAGTTGACCCTGAAGGTGATAGGAGACCACAAGAATTATGGAATAGATAGTGACACTGTCAGACCTGTGTTTTAATAAGATCTTTTTGACATTAGAGTAGAGGATGAACTGGATTGGGCAGTGATTTGAGGTAAGGGGACCACCAGGAGATTATTGGAATAGTTTAAGTTATCCGGTGATGAGGAGTTGATGGTAGTGTTAAATGTGAGAAGAGGGCAAGAGAGAAATGTCATAAATATAAAATGGACAGGCCTTGGGAAGATAGGAAGGAAGGAGAGAGAGAGGAGATAGCATGGAAACTGCCCTGCTATCTTTGAAGATGGGGAGGATGGTGTGTCTTTAATAGTAATAGATAAATTTAGAGGGAGCTGTTTTTTTTTTCTTTGAAGGGCAAGTTTTAGAAAATTTGAATTTATGATAAATGTACAGAATGTACAGAACTAGATGTTCAATTGGATGTTCTAGATGTGAATTCAGCATTGAGGTAAGACAAGAATAAGTAGAAGCTGAATCATCAGAATAAAGATGATAATTGAATCTATGAGAACTTATGAAATCATCAAATGAATTAGTGCAGAAAGAGAAGAGAATTCCTACTGAAGTCCTCTAATTCTAAATGAAGCATTCTTTGCACATATTACTGATGGTCCTTTTAAGGGATCTGGATGTAGATATTAATGTTCATGCAATTTGGCCTGAAGATTTGGTGAAGATTGTAATAACTCTGTCTCTAGTTCTCTGTTTCTATGTCTGTCTCTCCTCTCTGTGTCTGTTAATGGTTTAAAAACCATAGAAAAAAATGTCGTCACAACAAATATGCAAAAGTCCTTATTTTGAGTCTACATTTTCCAGATATTCCATATATTCCATGTGTTCCTTGAAGATAGGTCATTTGTTAGAGAATCAGTCATCAAAGACTTTTAAGTATTTAAAAAATAATTTCCTAGTTATATACATCTTTACTCTTTTTCTCTAAAAAAGGAAAAATAGAAACTAGATATACCATAATCTTCCCAATTTTTTTCTTCCCAGCAGGTGAATGCCTTCAAAGTTCATTACAATAGTTGTTCAAAAACTGATAATAACAGATGACAAAAAATTTTGGATTGAACAATTTTTATAAATCACAACTTAAGATGACTCCAAAGCAGAAAAAAGTCATAATGACTCTGTAGGTATGGAAGTATTTAAAGATCCTTGGCTTTCTCATGAGAAGTAAGAAAATAACTGATGTGAATATGAAAGGAGGTGGTCAAATCATGTAGTCAGAGGAAGGGATATTGATGTTCAACCCAGATGATGTGAAATGATATATGGTCTATAAACTATTTTTTAAAAGAAAAGGAATGCTTAAAAAAGATTGGGTAAAATCACTAAGGTAAGTGTTTCTTAATGCAAAGTAGATTTCTGTTGATCCTTGAACTTGGATAGAGTAAAAAAATAATGCATTTATTTACAATATATAATCCTATATGTTTATACCTTTTAAACATTATTCTGAAAGAGGAATGAGGATTTCTCCAGTCTGTCAAGAAGATTCTCAGCACACACAAAATTATGAATCCATGTTCTACAAAATATTTAATATGATAAGATTAGGATAGCTTTTGACTTCTCTTGGAGGAGGAAGTCCCCACATGAATGATATCATGAGCAGATCTAGCAGTACTTTAAAACATAATGCTTGTAAGTTGTTTTTATATTTTACATAGAGTCTGCTTTTATTAATTTTAGATACAATTAGATGGAAAGTGAAAATTTTACCCATTCTTGATATTTGGTATTATTTTTACCCTTCCACCATAATCCAGAGGCATGTTTGACTAAATTTAACTATTCTTTCAAATGCATTTGATATGATTTCTTTGTATGCACCTATATAGCAAAGTGATAGGAATGAATAGGTGAGTTATTCAATAATGGTAATGATTTAACCCAAGGAAAAAGAAGGTTCATCCTTTGTATGATTACCTTTTTAATTTTTTTTGTCACATATTAGATAGCTAGAAATTATTTGATACAACATGTATTTACAGAATAACTTCAACTAAGCAACTCTCTTTGCTTTTCATATTTTTTGGAGAAAAAAAGAAAAACTATAAGACAGAAACTTAGGAGAAAATTGATTTATATGAAGAAATGGAAATAATAGATAGAAAATCTATATGATGAAGTGTTAATTTGGAAATAATCTAGTGTCAAAATGTTCATACTTTAAACACTATGACATGCTCAACATATTTTAAACTAGAACCTTGTAAATACAACAGGACACATCTTTAAATATAAAATGAAGGTTCCTTTCTATTGCAACGATTTACTGTTTTCTTGTCATTTGTGATGCTGATATATAATTTTTAAGAAAACTTTTAGTCAAGGAAATTATCTCAAATAGTAAGCATATATATGTAAAAATTCAAAGCCACATTGTTTCAGATGATCACACCTCTGACCTCCACTAAGCAAGCCTTTTTTAATGCATTATCTCAAAGAATTCTAACAGTTAAATTGGAGAGAATCAAGAGTTTTGTAAACTCATTGGGAGTGGGGAATATATTTGGGGAGAGGGCAATTCTATTGCTATCTAAAGTGCATATCTAAGTGCAAGGGATGGAGTCAGGATCAATATACATAGTGCTTTGCCTCAGACTCCTCAAATAAAACCCCAGAGAATAGAAAAGTGCTACATTTTTTTTTTATTTTTAGATTTGGCACCTAGGCTATAACTAAAGATTGGCAACAATGACAATTTGAGTCCTTCTGGTGAATTGACATTATCTAAAGGTAATCTGGTTCAGGGACCATGCAAATGTTTGATGAGAAAGCTACGTGGTGATAAGATAGAATACTGGACTTAAGAGTCAGAAAACATGAATTCACTGCTACAATCAGACTTTTTTTTTGCGAGGCAAATGGGGTTTAGTGGCTTGCCCAAGGCCACGCAGCTAGGTAATTATTAAGTGTCTGAGACCGGATTTGAACCCAGGTACTCCTGACTCCAAGGCTGATGCTTTATCCACTATGCCACCTAGCCGCCCCAATATTTTTTGGAGATTTTTTTTTAGGTTTTTGCAAGGCAAACAGGGTGAAGTGGCTTGTCCAAGGCCACAGAACTAGGCAATTAGTAAGTATCTGAGACCAGATTTGAACCCAGGTACTCCTGACTCCAGGGCCGGTGCTTTATCTACTATACCACCTAGCTGCCCCCAATCAGACTCTTAATAACTGTGTGGTTATGAAGAAAAAAACTTATCTTTTTTTTTAAACTGAGTTTCCTCATCTGTAAAATGGGGATAATTATATACCTACCTAAAGGAATTATTGGAAGGGTCAAATGAGATAATATTTTTAAAGTTCCCAAAGCATATAAAGTACTAAGTGTTCATTCCTTTTGACAAGAAGAGAGGGAAAGTAGATACAAGGTAATAGTAGTAAAGATAGTAGGGAATTTAGAGGTCATCCATTCCCTTTCCCTCATTTATGGATGAGGAAGAGAAAGGTCAAATTCATTCACAAATAATGTGTTGCAGATTCAGAATTTGATTACAGGTTTTCTGACTAGAAATATAATAATATTTCCCCTTTACTACAATATGTAGGTCCACTACAGCTAATCACCACAAACTACAGAAGCTTAGCAAGGGAGTAGTAGAATCAAATCATATATATATATATATATATATATATATATATATATATATATATATATATATGTATATGTATATATTCTTATGTTCACATATATTAATGTATTTATATGCATATCATTATATGTATAGAATTCATGTTATATAAACATATTATATACACATATGCATCACATGTCCAAATCATATAAAAGTATTTATATGTACACATTTGTATATGTGTACACATATTATGTACATGTTTATAGATATGTATATAAATGCATATATTATAAGTTTACCTATATATGCACAAATATCTTTAATTAGTAATTATGTATATGATTTGAAATGATAAGCAAGCATACATTTTTCTCACTGAACTATTAAAAGTTGAAATTACATAGATCTCACCTACATAAAGAACTGCTCCTCTCATTAAATATTATTTCAATGAATCCATACAATGTGAAGGTTATCCTTGGATTTAGGAAACATAAGCAGATTTAAAATTTTCACAGGGTCAATCAGACCTGCAGGGCAAACTTTAGGGGTCATGTGATAGACTTTAATGCTATTACCTAAAGATTAGCCTAAGTTTGGAAAGGATTGTCACTATATTTTCTAAAAGATGATATTCTGAACAATGTCTTCTGAATTATATAGAAAGAGTACATTCTGTGTTATATAAATGACAAAATTTTGAAGTTATTCTGTATGGAGGAGAAATGCTTCTGGGGTTGTACTATCAGCAGAATCTCTTGACTTTTAGTGATCTTTCTTCTATTGGTGGGCAGTTAAAGGGTACGGTTAGAGCAGAGGCTTAGAATAAGGAAGAATCAATTTCCTAATGTGAAATTTGGCCTCAGACACTTACTAACTGTATGATTTTGGGAAAGTTACTTTGCAATTCCCTTTGCCTCAGTTTGCTCTTCAATGAAATGAGCTGAAGAAGGAAATGGCAAACCAAATGGCATCTTGAAGAGTCAGTCAAGATTGAAAAAGTCACTGAACAACAACAATTCTGCATTTCAGTCTATGAGGCATTTAATCCATTTCCCATTTCTCATTGAATATTTAATATTAAGACCTCAAAATGCATATTTCTTGCATTACATCTTTGAATTTTCAAATGAATTAGGATATTCATGGTTAAAATAAAATAGACTAGCAACTAAGATAAATGTCTTTCAATTTCTTGAAATATTTATTATTCTTAAAATTTAATGCTAATTGAGGCTATTATAATTATAGAGTTCAATTATTTCTATAATGCTATACTCTTGATCAAAAGAAAGAATAAACTTTTTCATGTCAGTAGTTTTTCCACTGTTGCTCTAGTTTATATCTTCTTCCAAAATAATTAAGACAAATCATTTTAAATAATATTTGTCATTTCTCATTTCCTTTAATTTATTCAGTAGACATTTAAGTGCCTATTATTTATGATTCCTTTTACGTACCTGAAAACTGCCAAGCATTAAGATCTAAATAACTGTCAATGTTCTCCTTTCTTATTTAGTTAATGAGGACATTTTTGGAATAATATAAAAAAAATTTCATTTAATCTAATATGGAGTTTTCTTTTTTCCAATGATTTTTTATTTTATTTTTCCAATTGCATGTTATGAAAGTTTTTTGACATTCATTCACATGAACATGCATGTTATCAAGCAGGAAATTGTCAGGTGAATATTGTACATAGACATTTATATTTAACATGTTTACAGATTAGTCATTTTCAGGATGAGGAATTAGGATTAATGGAAAGAAAGCAACCCATGGGATAGGAAAGAAATTCATAAGAGAAATTTTTAAAAAATGAATTTAGTGTTCATTTAGATTCTATAGGGTTTTTTTATTTTGGTTTTTTTTTTCCTCTGGATGTAGATAGCACTGTCCACACAGGTCTCCCCAGGTTGTCCTAGATCTCTTAACTGCTGAGAGTAGCTGCATCCATCAAGGTTGACACATTCACAATGTTGTTGTTAATGTTCTTAATAGTCTTTCAATTCTCATCCCTTCACTCAGCATCAATCCCTGTAATTCATAGCATACTTCTCTAGAGTCTTACAATTCAGGGTTTATTATAGAAAAATAATATTCCATAACAATCATTTACCATAACTTCTTCAGTCATTCCTCAATTTCTGGGCTTCCCCTTAATTTCCAATTCTTTATCACTACAAAAACAACCCACCTGAATATTTTGGAACATGTGGGACCTTTCCTGTGGGTTCCAGCCTCCATGGGGTCCTTGGAACCTGATAGGAGGGATATAGTTGGTGAAATGAGTTGAGTCAACAAGTGGGTAAAGGCAGGAGCAGGTTGGCTGACTTTCAGCTGCTTAGATTTATTTTTATAGTCTTAGAATCATATGAAGCAAGCAAACTAAAATCATTTCCTTGGTTACAAAAGTATACAATTTCCATCATTAATCATATAGTTCATATGGTTACAAGTTTGAACATGTAGTGGTTACAAGTGTGATTATCAATCATGTAGTTAATTTTCTTGTCCCTGCTCAGACCATGATGACCTCAACCTGCCTGTTCTCTAGTTTGTTGCTGCATAGTAAAGTTATTAATTGAACAGAAATTTCCTTATAATAATCTTTGATACAATTTGTTTAATGAAATGCTTTTATGTTTTTGTACCGCATATGTAATGTTTTTCAATATGCTCCCTTGACAACCTATAGTGAGGGTAGTTATGTTTGTACACCTGTCCATTGACTCCTTCAATAACCAATTTTCCTTTCAGCCCTTGTTGGTAGATGCTGCAGTTTCTATGACTTTTTATTCTTTCCCAATAAACTAAGGCTGTTAGAGTTCACATATTGGTTACCTATACTGACTATTCTCTCACCATCTTTATCATATATTCCTGTGTATGATAAGTGGGGCAAAACTATTAATTTGCCTGGAATTCTATCTGACACATCTTGTATCTGGTTTCCCTGTATATATTCTTACATCTCCCTGGAACTCCCAGTGCTGTATCTTCCAAAGATTTCATAATGTTGAAGCCTTTTGTATGTCTCAGGGTGAGGCAGTCCTGTTAAATTTGGACAGAGTTCATAATCTGTTTTATTCAAGGAATTTCTCTGAAATCCTTCCTTTATAGTCATTCCACTATTAGGATGAGTAAGTTTTACAATCAATAATAGACGTATAAATATGAGTATACATGGACTCCTTATATATATTGAAGAAGGAGTGAAGAAGGCAGTGTGACTGCCTTGAGTCTTCTTGCCACGACTGTGTCAAACAGCTTAGAGACCCTGGCTCCCAACACTTTGCCATTTTTTTGCTTTCTTTTAGATTCAGACCTAGTATTGGAATAGTTGGGTGAAAGGGTATGAACAGTTTTATTGTTCTTTGGTCATACTTCCATATTACTCTTCATAATGGTTGGATCAGTTCATAACTCTACCAGTAATGCATTAATGTTCCATTCCTCCCAGAACATCTCCAACTTTGATCAATTTATGTATCTTAGCCAATCTGAGAGGTGTGTGGTGAAACCTCATAGTGTTTTTTTTTTATTTCCATTTCTATAATCAGCAAGGATTTGGATATTTTTTCACATGATTATATTTGGCTTTAATTTCTTCATTTGAAAAGTGTCTGTTTATATCCTTTGACCGTTTAACAATTCAGGAATTCCTTATAACCTTATAAATGGATATAATTCTCTATATATTTTAGAAATGAGACCTTTATCAAAACCCAAGCTGTGAAAATTGTTTTCCAGCTTTCTGTTTTCTTCTAATTTTTGTCAAATTAGTTTTATTAGTGCAATTTTTTAATTTAATAGAGTCAAAATCATCCATTTTGCAATGTATATTGTATCCTGTTTCTTAATGGGTCACAAATTTCTCCCCTATCCATAGATCTGACAGATAAAGTATTTTTTGGTCTATCAGTGGAACTATGGTGGCACACTCTATGTCTAAATCCTGTAGCAATTTTTATTTTGGTATAAATGTGAAATGTACTACTCTGCCAAACTTTTGACATGCTATTTTCCAGTTTTCTCAGCAATTTTTGTTGAATAGTGAGTTCTTATCCCAGAAGCTAGTATCTTTGGATTTAACAAACAGTAGATTACTATAGTCAGGTATTAGAGTTTCTTCTGAACTTTTCCAAATTCACTGATCATATATTCTATTTCTTAGGAAGGTAAAGACAATATTGATGACTGCTGCTTTATATTACAGTTTTATATCTGGGAAAACTAAGCCATGTTTCTTTATATTTTTTCTCATTAGTTCCCTTGATCTTTTTCACCTTTTCTTGCTCCAGATAAATTTTGTTACTATTTTTTCCAGCTTTGTAAAATAATTATTTGGTAATTTCATTTGTATGGCATTGAATAAGTAGTTTAATTATTGGAGTATTGTCACTTTTATTATATTGGCTCAACCTAACCATTTCCCAATTAACATTTTTACAATTGTTTAGATCTGACTTTATTTGTGTGAGAAGGGTTTTGCCATTTTGTCAATACAGTTTCTGGGTGTGTCTTGGGAGGTAGATTCCTAATTTATTTAATGTTGTCCGCATAGAATTTCTTTCTATCTCTTTTTTGTAGGCTTTGATGGGTTAATTTTATATCCTGCACTCTTGTTGTATTTGGTCAAGTATTTGCTGTATTACTTCAAATAGTTTTAGGTGTTTTTCTTGGGTTCTCTAAAATGCCTTCATATTGTCTGCAAAGAGTGAAAGCTCTGCTTCTTCAATGCCAATCCTGATTACTTTCTTTTCTCTTTCTTATGGCTAAAGCTAAATATTTCTAATACTATATTGAATAGTAATGGTGATAATGACCATCCTTGTTTCACCACTGATCTTACTGGGTATGTTTATAGTTTATCCCTTTTACAAATAATGTTTGTTTATGGTTTTAGACAGATATAGTTTATTATTCTAAGAAAAACTCCATTTATTCATGCATGTTCTAGTGTTTTAAATAGGAATGGATGTTACATTTCACAAAGGCTTTTTCAGCCCAATTAAAGTCAGTCCTGAATAATTAGAAAAATGTCAATTGCTCATGGTAAAGTTGAGTTTTTATAATCAAAAAGACAATTCTACCCAAATTAAATTACTTATTCAGTATCTTAACAATCAAACTACCTAATAACTACTTCATTGAGCTAGAAAAAATAGCAACAAAATTCATCTGGAGCAACAAAAGCTCAAGAATAGTAAGAGAACTGATGAAAAAAATGAAAAAGAAGGGACTAGTTCTTCCAGATAGAAAACCATACTGAAAGTATAAACTGTCTTGTACTGGTTAAAAAATAGAATAATGCAAAGGATGGCTCTAGCCAAAACTTTGAGGAGCAGAACCCACAGAATGACTGAGTGATACATTTTCCCAGTCTAAGATAACTTAGAAGTTCAGTGGGAAAGGTGTGTTTCACCAGGACCAGGGGTTGTAAAAAAAGCAATGGAGCAGCCCAGCCCAGCCCAGAGCAGCCAACCATTGCCCACAGATCACCAGCAACAGCTTGAAGGGACAGTGAGATAACTCTTCTGCACCTGGGTAAGTGTGGAGTGAGTAAGCACAACCCACAGAATCTTCAGGAAGCATCTGAAGAAAGCAGCCTGCACTTCCAGAGATGGTAAGGGAAGTCTGCAGAGATTTCTCTGCTCTCCCCAGTGTAGGACTCTGCTGTTTGCCTATACTCAGATATTGCAGTTTGGGCTTCCCTACTAAATAACCAAGTTAGATAAAAAATAATTTTCCTCAAGGCAGGGGCTAGTGCTGTGGTCATCTGCATACCAAAGCACAAGCTAGAGAGCAGAAGATCTTGGAAGAATAAAGGTCCCAGTGGAGTGTCCCCCCGCAAAAGAAATACCCAACTCCAAAGCCTTTGAAGTGCTGTAAATTAGTCTGGGCTGAGGAAATGAGTAAACAACAGAAAAAAGAAGAATATGACCAGAGAGAATTACTTTAGCCCCATAGAAAATCAAAACCCATATTCAGATGACAAGAAAATAGAAGCTTCCATATCAAAAACGTCCATTAGAAATAGGAAATACTCAGACTACGGATGAGCTCAAAAAAGACTTCAAAAAGCAATTAAAGGAGGTGGAGGAAAAATTGGGAGGAGAAATGAGAGCAATGCAGAAAAATCATGAAAACCAAATCAACAACTTGGTGACAGAAATACAGAAAATACTGAAGAAAATAATATTTTAAAAACCAGTATAGGCTTAATGTAAAAAGCAAAACAAAAGGCAAATGAGAAGAATGCCTTAATAAGCAGAATTGACCAGCAGGAAAAAGAGATTTATAAAAAGCTCTCTGAAGAAAATAACTCCTTCAAATGTAGAATGGAACTAAAGGAAGCTGATGACTTTGCAAGAAATCAGGAAGAAATAAAACTTTTACAAAAAAGCCAAAATTAAGGAAAAAATGAGAAATATCTCATTGGGAAAAACAACCAACCTGGAAATCAGATCCAGAAGAAATAATTTAAAAATTATTGTGCTATCTGAAAGTCACAAGCAGGAGAAAAGCCTAAGCTTCATTTTTGAAAAAATAATATAGCAAAATTGCATTGAGAACCTAGAAGCTGAGGGTAAAATAGAAATTGAGAGAATTCACTGGTCACCCCCTGAAAGAGATCCCCCCCCCAAAAAAACTTCCAGGAATGTTATAACCAAATTCCCAAACTCCAAAATCAAAGAGAAAATTCTAAAATCTCCCAGAAATAATCAGTTCAACTACTGAGGTTCCATTATCAGAATTACAAAGTATCTGGTAGCATCTACATTAAGGGCTCATAGGCATTGGAATATGATATTCTGGAAGACAAAAGATATTGATTTACAACCAAGAATCAACTAAACAGAAAAACTGAACATCCTCTTTCAGGTGAAAAGATGAACTTTCAATGAAACAGGGGACATTCAAACTTTCCTATTGAAACAACCAGAACTGAACAGAAAGTTTGATCTTCAAGTACAGGACCCTGGTGAACCATAGAGGGAGTGGAAGCAAGGGACTATGAGGAACTTGATGATGCTCAGCTGTTTGTATTCCTGCATGGGAAAAAAGATATTGATAACTCATATGAACTTTCTCATTTATAAGAGATGGTAGAAGGAGCATATAAAGACAGTACATAGGAAGGAATGGAATATAATGGGATAATATAGTAGAAAGATGGAGTCAATGGGTGATAAAAGAAAATACTGGGAAGAAGGGAAAGGAGATGAAGAAGAAGCTTGGAAATTTTACATAAGAGTCAATAAAAAGCTTTTTCAATGGAGTGGAAAGGGGGAAGGCAAGGGGGAATGAGTGAGCCTTCATTCTCATCAGAAATGGCTCAGGGAGGAAATGACATACACACTTAATAGGATGAGGAAATCTATCTTGCCCTGCAGAAGGATGGGAGGAAAGTGATGGGATGAGGTGGAATTGAGGTAGGGAAGAAAAGATGATAGAAGTGAGGGAAGATCGAGGGAGAGGGTGCTCATATTTAACATACTTTTTGACAGGACCAGGATGAAAGGACAGAATAGAATAAATGAGAGTGGGTAGATACAGAGTGGAAGTACAGCTAGTAATAGCAACTGTGGTACAAATTTTGAAGCAACATCTCTGTTGGACTTTTGATAAAGAAAGTAACTCACCCCAGAGACAAAGCCATTGAAATCTGAACACGACTGAAGTACATGTCTCTCTCTCTCTCCCCAAATTTATAAGGTAACAAGTAATTCCTCAATTGATAAAGAGTTAAAGGATATCAATAGATAGTTTTCAAATGAAGAAATTAATGCTATAAATAATTATATTAAAAATACTCCAAATCATCATTGATGAGAAAAATGCAAATTAAAACAACTCTGAGGTATCGCCTCACAACTATCAGATTGGCCAAGGATGAGCAAAAGACAAAATGATGAGCTTTTGAGCTTTTTCATCTTCTTGGTGAGTGGTTATGTTTATTCTTATGTTTACTCTTATAACATTCAATTTACATCAATGTATGGCATGGAAACTATGTAGAGCCTTCAGACAGCCTTTTGTGGGGGGAAAGGGAGGGGGGAACTGCGGAATTCAGAGTGTTGTAAAAAAATGATGGGTACATATTGCTACTGTATATAATTGGAAAAGAAATAAAACGTTAAAATGTTAAAAAAAATAGAAATAGAGTAATGCATCAATGAAATAGGATAGGTTCAAAAGAAAATGCAGTAAATGCCTACAGCAAACTACTGTTTGATAAACCAAAAGATAACAGCATCTGGGATAAGAACTCACTATGTGACGAAAATTGTTGAAAAAATTGAAAAAATGGTGTAGAAAAAGCTAAGCATAGACCCAAATTTCACACCCTATACCAAAATTAGATCAAAATGAGAAAAGAATTTAGTCATAAAGGAAACACCATAGATACATTAATAGATCAAAAAATACTCTTGGTGCAGCTAGGTGACACAGTGGATAAAGTGCCGGCCCTGGAGTCAGGAGTACCTGGGGTCAAATCTGGTCTCAGACACTTAATAATTACCTAGCTGTGTGGCCTTGGGCAAACCATTTAACCCCATTTGCCTTGCAAAAAAAAGCTAAAAAAAATACTCTTTCAGATATATGGAAAGGGGATAAATTTATGTCCAAACAAGAATTGGAGTACATCCTTCATTATAAACTTGAACCAATAAAATCAATGATGTCAAAATTAGAAGGTAAGCAGAAATCTTTCTGCACAACTAGGATCTGTGAAAGAGGTCTCATTTCTAAAACATATATAGAGAGAATTGCCCCAAATTTATAAGGTAACAAGTAATTCCCCAATTGATAAAGAGTTAAAGGATATCAATAGGAAGTTTTCAAATGAAGAAATTAATGCTATATATAATTATATTAAAAAGACTCCAAATCATCATTGATGAGAAAAATGCAAATTAAAACAACTCTGAGGCATCGCTTCACACCTATCAGATTGGCCAAGGATGAGCAAAAGACAAAATGATTAATATTGAAGAGGTTGTATAAGGATTAGAACATTGATGCATTTGCTGGTGGAGCTGTGAATAGATTCTACCATTCTCGAGAGCAATATGGAACTATGCCATATGGCATAGTGGATAAAGCACCGGCCTTGGAGTCAGGAGTATCTGGGTTCAAATCTGGTCTCAGACACTTAATAATTACCTAGCTATGTGGCCTTGGGCAAGCCACTTAACACCATTTGCCTTGCAAAAAAACCACTAAAAATGTTCATTTCCTTTGATCCAGCAATTCCAATTCTAGATCTATATGGAGAAGAAATCATAAAACAGGGAGAAGTGCCACATGTTTCAAAATATTCATAGTAGCTCTTTTTGTAGTGGCGAAAAATGAATTTGAGGGGATACCCATGAATTGGCGAATGGCTACACAACTTATGGTACATGACTACTATGGAATATTATTTTTCTACAAGATACCATAATTGTTCAGATGCTAGAGAAGCATGGAATGAGCTACAGACTCTAATGCTTAGTGATGGGAGCAGAACCATGAGAACCATATACCCATTAACAACATTGTGAGATGACCAACATTGATGGAAGGAGTGCCTATCAGTAGTCCAGAGAAGTAGGTCACTCGTATTTGCCTGGCTATGGACAATATTATCTCTATCCAGAGGAAGAAAACAAAACAAATAAAGAGTAAATAACCTTTCAAAAACTGATGAATACTTTGTAAAAATTATCTCTAATGTATCTCCTTTGCTTAATACTGAAAGTGACTAATCTGTAAACATATTTATCAAAAATCTGTATGTACAATATTAAACTGTATATGGGGTGGGGGGGATGGGAAGGGAGGGTGGAAAGATACTTTTCAATTAAAATATTCATGTACACATAGTTAATTAATTAAAATTTCATCAAAAAAAGACTTGCTCAGCTTCTATTGAGAAAAATCAAAAAAATTATGTTCCTTTTTTCCTTGAGATATTCAATTATGTTGAGTGTTTAGCTAATATTGAACCTACCCTACCTACCTGGTATAAATGTTATCTGATAATACTAGTGTATTATCCTAGTAATAACTTGCTATAACTGCATTGCTAAAATTTTATGTAAGATTTTTGCATCAATGTTCATAAGTCAAATTGGTCCATAGACCAAACTTTGTCCATTTTTTTTCTTCCTAGTTTGATATTGGTGTCATTAAAAGAATTTGGCAGAACTTCTTTTACTTTTTAAATAGTTTATGTGGAACAAGAATGAATTGTTCCTTAAATGTTTGGTAGCATTCACTTGTAAATTCATCTGGTCAAGGAGATGTTTTCTTAGTGAGTTTATTGATTAGTTCACCAATTTTTTTTCTGAAATGAGGTGGTTTATTTTCTCTTTTCTTAATCTGGACAGTTTTTACTTTGATAAATATTCATTCATTTCACTCATATTATCAAATTTATTGCCATCCAATTTGGCAAAATAGCTCCAAATTTATATCCTTCTCATTGGCGGTTGGCTTATTGATTTCATTTTTGATATGGATAATTTCATTATTCTTCAATAGTTTTTTTTCTTTCAGTTTTATTAATCTGTCCTTTGATTTCAGAACTTCAAATTTGGTATTTAACTGGGAATCTTTAATTTGTTCTTTTTGTAGCTTTTTAGTTGCATACTCAATTTATTAAATTCTTCTTTCTCTATTTTATTTATATAAGCATTTAGACAAATAAAATTTCTCCTAAAATGCATTGGCTGTATCCCCAAAATTTTGGTCTGATGTCAAATTATTCTCATTTTCTTGAATGTTATTATTTATTATTTCTATGATTTCTTTTTGATTCACTCATCTTTACAATTTAGTTATTTATTTTCTAGTTAATTTTTATTTTATCTTTTCATGACCCTCTATTCCATGTACTTTTATTGGATTATGATCTAAATAGTATTCATTGATTATTTCTGCCTTTGTGCATCTGATTATAAGAGTTTTAATGCCCTGATACATGGTCAATTTTGTCTTAGGTGCCATTGATAAGAAAAAGTTATATTGTTTTCTATCCATTTTCTCCAGAGGTAAATCATATCTATACTTTCTAAGATTTTATTCACCTTCTTAACTTCTTTCTTGTTTATTTTGTTGTTAGATTTATCTAGTTCTGAGAGAGGGAGATTGAGGTCCTCCATTATTAAAGTTTTGCTGTCTATGTCTCTTTGTAATTCACTCAGCTTTTTGCCTAGAAATTTGGATACTATCCCATGAGGGGCATGCATGTTTAATAATATAGCTTCATTACTTCCTTCACATTGCCTTTTAAGGAGATAGTTTCCTTCTTTATTCCTTTCAACTTCATTTTTTTTAGGTTTTTTTCCAAGGCAAATGGGTTAAGTGGCTTGCTCAAGGCCACACAGCTAGGTCAATATTAAGTGTCTGAGACCGGATTTGAACCCAGGTACTCCTGACTTCAGGGCTGATGCTTTATGCACTGCACCACCTAGCCACCCCTCCTTATTCCTTTCAAAGAGATCTATTTTTTCTTTTTGTTTTACCTGAAATCAGAATCACTACCTCTAATTTGTTTTTATTTAAGCTGAAGTGTAATATATGTTTGTCCCAGTCTTAATTTTAGGGTTTTTTTTTTCCTGACAAGTTTAAAACATTTATTTAAAATACAATTTATAAAATGCTTAATCTGCTGACTTGGGGACCCAAGGAAAGGCGTGGGAGTTGAGGGGGCAGAGCTGCAAGATATATGACATCTCTCCCTCCCTCCCCTACATTTTTCCTTGAACACACTGAAGGGGACTTTGGCTCTCCCCCTGGGAAACAACTACTAGAAATATGGTTCCAAGAGTCTTTCAAACCTCTGTTTCAGTAGTGGCCCCACCCATGTAGACTGAACAGGAAGGCTCCCCTAGAGAGTGGCATGCTGGGCTTATGGGATGTTTCCTCCTGCTTGCAGGTGGGGAGCACACTGATTGACTGGGCTGAGAGGTGCTGATGGCCGGTCCTTGCACCCCCAGCTAATTTTGTTAGCTAGGCTGATATGGGAGAAGTGGCTCATTGGAAGCTGTTAAGCCAGGAGGTCAGGGGCCTGGCCTATGTTGTCAGAGAAGCTGGAGGAGAGGATGTTACCATGGAAAGATAGTTCAAAGGGGTAGCAGACTCAGGTTACTGCCCTGCTCCATCCCTATCCCAGATTTCCTAAGCCAAAGCCTACAGTTCACTTTAAAAATAAAAATAAAAATAAATAGTACAAAACTGAACCAAAAGAAATGCACTTAGGAAAGATGTAGAGGACAATAGAGAGCCCAACCCCTCCTCCTCCCCATTTCCTGACCCAAACTGCAAAGCACAAACATAATAGTTTATTATTTCCTTCTCTTGCACTTCCCACTCTGGCATTCAAAACAAATCTTTGGAGCAGGAACTGCTGGGGGTCCAGAATGGTGCCAAATCTCACCTCAGCAAGGAAGAGCTAAGCTCCAGGACTGGGGGCTCTCACCCTCTCACCCTTTACATTGTGACCTCCTGGGCAGGACCCTGGGCCTCACTTGGGTGTCCCCACCCTGAGTTTCTGAGTTAATGAGTTGTGTAGACTGTGCACTCAGGCAAGTGGGTCAAAGCCAAGAAGGGCAGGCCTCTCTTTCCTCCTGTCATTCCTGAATGGATTGGGCAGTGATTGCCAAGAGCAGAAAGCTATCTCCCAGTTGTGGCCCTTTCCCCCTGCTGGGCCTGACCCCAGGGCAGGGCAGGGCAGGATAAGACAAAATAGGAGAGCTGGCACACAGGCCATCACGGAAACGAGACAAGGCTCAGCCACAGGGAAACTCTACCTGCGGCACTGGATCTAAATATAGCTTTTCAGTGCCCAGATGCTACTTGTGAAATGCAACCATCTCCCAATCCCCTGGTTTTTTTCTTTATCCTGTGTATACCTCTCTGCAACCACATATTGTAGGATTCTAGTTTTTAATCCATTTTCTGGGACAGTTCATTCCATTCGCATTTACAGTTAACATTATTAATCCTGTATTTTTATATTCATATTTGACTCTTGGCTTTTCTCTTATTTCTTCTCACTAAAGTTTTACTCCCTTTCCCCTTCATTTTTTTTAAATTTTAACTTTCAATTTACATTCACTTATACCTTCACCTTTCCCACCTCCTCCTTTATCTTTTAATGCATCTCTTGAGGCTAATATTTGGATACTAAACTCTCTATTGTGTTTTGACCTTTTTATCAGAAAATTTTGGAAGTCCCCCATTTTTTTTAATATTCATCTTTTCCTTTGACATAATATATTGAACTTTGCAAGGTAGTAAATTCTTGACTATAAGCCAAGGTCCTTTGGTCTCAGATATATGGTATTCCAGGTCCTTCATTTCTACAATATTGAAGCTGAGAAGTCCTGAGTAAGTCTGATTTTATTTGATTTGCTTATTTTTTGTTCCTGCAGTAATTTTCCTTTATTTGAGAATTTTGAAATTTGGCTAAGATAGCCCTTAGAGATTTTTCCTGGTGTCTTTGTCTAGAAGAGATTTGTGTATTCTTTCAATTGCTATTTTATATTCTTGCTCTAGCAGATTTAGACAGTTTTCCCTGACAATTTTCTGAAAGATGTTTTCCAGGTACTATTTTAATCTAGGCTTTCTAGCAGTTCAGTAATTCATAATTATCACTCCTGTATTCATTTTCCAGGTTGTTTGGTTTTTTCTAAAATTACATTTTCTTCAAGTTGTTTTAGCCTTTTTACTTTGTTTGATGGATTCCTTTAGCATTGTAGATTCATTGGCTTCTATCTGTCCAATTCTAAGTTTTAGTGTTTTATTTTCTTCAGTTAGCTTTTGTGTTTTGTTTTCTGTCTGGTTAATTTTTCTCTTTGCGAAGTTACATTCCTTTACTAGTTGGTTATTTTTACTCTTAAAGGAATTGATTTCTTTGGTCAATTTTTCATAATTTTTCTACATGCCATTCATTTCTTTTTTTCCTTTTTTCTTCTTCCTCTCTCCTGTGGTTTTTAAATTCTTTTTAACTTGTTCTATGAGCTTTTGGCTTTGAGTGCAATTCATAGTCTATTTTGAGACTTCTTCTCAAGGTAATTTTTCATTGAGGTGTCATTGTCGTCATCTGTCTATGCTTAGTGCTCTTTCAGCTTTTTTGCTCATCTTCATTGTTTGAACTCTACTCCTGGGATAGGAGGAGTACAGATACAAACTTTTTATGCTGGGGCTGGGGTCTGATCCCTAGCTTGTCATTGGCCAAGATCTTGCCTATACAGTCTAGGGTGCTGCTTTTGCAGAGGTATATTTCCTCCTTTACGTCCATGTTTTGCCTTTGCAGTGGTTTGTTCTCAACTCAGTCCTTTTTTGCCCCAGTGTTCCCAGGGTTCAGATTTTGTATGGGGTTGGAATTCTCCCTGCTGGCTTGCTATAGTTACCAGACTTTTGCTGTTGTTAAGTTTTCAGGACCTGGACATGCACTGCACTGTGGCTAAAATCATTTCCCTGGCATTCCTCTTCTGCCTAGTTGGACATTAACTCCTCTTTCCCCACAACAAGACAGACATTCACTAAAGATTCCCCATAATATCTACCATTGAATACTTCTCTGAATCTTGTTGTTTTTTTTTTAATTGGGTCCCATAGCTTTAATGTCTGTGCAAAGGCTTCATTTAGCTTTGTGTAGGGAACTACCAGAGCTTGCTAACTCCACACAGCCAGCTTGGCTCTGCCCTGGAAGTCCCTGTAGTGTCTCCAGACTACTAGATAAATCTTTTCACTGAATTTAACTTTATCACTGAATTTATTTATATATGATTATTATTAAAGTAATAAAAATAACTTAAACATCTGCCCAGAGAAGGCTTATCATCATCATCATCATCACCATCTACATTCTTTTCTTTGCATCCTATTCATTAGTGAAAATATTCTTGATAAATATTATATATATAACTATAATTATATATCCTCCTCTATACTGCAAGTAATCCCCTGTATCAACAATGAGTGGATTCCTAACAGCTCTTTCAGTAGTAGTAGTAGTAGTAGTAGTAGTAGTAGTAGTAGTAGTAGTAGTAGTAATAGTAAAAAATTGGAAATTGAGGGGATGTCCATCAATTGGGAAATTTCTGAACAAGTTATGGTACAAGAATAATATGGAAAACAATTGTTCTATGAGAAACCAGACATAGTCGGACTTTAAAGGAGCATGGAATGACTTCTGGGATCTGATACTGAGAGAAGGAAGTAGAACCAAAAGAACCATGTACACAGTATCAACAACATTGTAAGATGAACAATTTTGATGGAAGCAGCTCCCCTCAGCAGTTCAGAAAACTAGTACACCTGTATTAGACTGGTTATGAATAAGGTGATTCCCATCCAGAGAAAGAAAAACAAAACACACACACACACACACACACACACACACACACACACACACACACACAGACAAAAAGAGCCCTTCAAAATCTAATGAGCACTTTATAAAAATGATCTCTTCTGTATTTATCTTGCTTAATTGTAATTACTCATACCAAAAACAACTAATCTGTAAAAATGTTTATCAAAAATATGTATCTACAATGCTAACCTGACTTTTTGCCACTGAGGGGATGGGGAAGGGCTGGAAGGAAATTTTGTAACAAAAATATACTTGTGCATATGGATGAAAATAAATAAATAATTAAGGGAAGAAAAGCAATGAGTGGAGGGTGGGTAAGTAAGGCTAACCAACAATCTAATTAACACTTCAAAAAATGTAACATTGCTGTCATTTTATTATATATTACATATAATATCATTATATTCCATATTATTATATATGAAATATAATGCTATCATTATATTCCATATGCATAGTTTCTCCAATTTGATTAAAAATGAATAGAAATATGCTTTTTCCCCCAGGGAGAAATTTTGTTATTACAAATTATTTGATTTCTTTTTAAAATTCGTTTTTCTTCCCATTTACATTTTTGTTTTATATATGTGTGTGTGTGTGTGTGTGTGTTGTTTTCCTAGTTCTGTGTTCTCCACAGGAATTATGTAATCTAAGTTTTTATGATTGTCTACATTTTTTTATACTCATTCCTTTTTATGATACAATGCCATGATTGTTGAACAAATGCAAACTTGTCAAACCTACTATATCTATCCAATTCTAGATTAGACTTTGCCTGACCTTATCCTACTTTCTGTGTCTAAAGCCTTTCCAGCTGCTTGCACATATCTTTCTTCTTTTCACCTTGATCTTACTTCAGATATCCAACACAGGTTAAATGAATTCATGAACTTTTAAACTGACTGATAATGAAAATAATGAAAATTCATTTGGGCCACTGAAATTAGCTAGATTCAAGGGAGATCCCATTGAAGACCCAGTTTAGTTGTCTATTTAGCATAAGTTTTCCATCTACTCTTTTGTAGTCTTACTCACCATTCTCTGCATTCCACCATTTTCCCATGATATGGAACCAATGCTTCTGGAAATTCCATGTCTGTCAACTGTACCATAGATCATTCCATTATAATTTACCTGCCAAGTAAAAAAGAAAAACTCCCTTCCTCAGTCACCATCACTTTAAGTCTATGATATTTATTTGAAGTAAGGTACATTCTCCAATTTCAGGTATTGTTTCATTCCCCCCACCCCCACTCACAGGTTTTTCCCCATTGGAAGGCATAATAACTGGCATTCAACAACAGCTTATTGACTATTATGTTATCTCCTAATTGAAAATAACAAGTCATTAAATTGGAATAGATCATCAATTAAGGTAATTGTCTTCTAATTTATTTTAAACACATTATAATACCCAAATCTTATGTTAATTGTGACAAACTTAATTGCATTTATTTCATAAAATGTCATATATTAATGAAAATGGATAATAAACATTTAGTGTATAATAGTATTATTCCACAGTAATAATTAGTGTTGCTATTATCATTGTTTTTATTACTAGAATTTTTGTAGCATTTTAAAATTGGCAAAATGATGTCCAAATGTTGTCACTTAATATATGTTTAAGAAATTATTGAGAATGAGAACTAGCAACTGGAAAATTAGAGAAAGTTTCATGGAGGATATGGCAACTAAGGGACCTTGAAAATAGATTAGGAGAAAGAATATGACAGGATAAGGGATGATCTTTGTAAATGCACCAAGACATAAAATAGAATATTAAATTCTGTGACTAGACAGCAAGAAGTCTATCTAAGTTTGTTTGGGAAATAATGTATAAAAGGAAAATATAAAATAATTTGGAAAAATAGTTTGAAGTTCTATTGTGGAGGTCTTCAAACTCTGGATCGAGGAATTAATATTTTCTCCCAAAGACAATAGTGAGACATTAATATTTTTGAGGAAAGATATAGTTGAATTTGTGCCTTGGGAAGATTATGATGGCATTTTCTCCAATGATATTTGATTGTAAAGGGGAGAGAGTAGAGAAGAAGACTGAATATGAGTCAATTAAAATGGCCCAAGTGAGAGATAAAGAATACCACATATAAAGAGATAAAGAGAAATATGTGAGAGATGTTATAGAAATGAAAGTTTCAACATTTGTCTGCTTATTAGACAAGAGAATAAAGTCTAAGGGCAAGTCAAAAATAAATACAAGATTATGGTAATGCATTTGAAAAAACTGAATATCTTTTGTATAATCACATGTTTCATACATGAATTCTTTCAATTTCATTCTTGGTAAATAGTCATGCATCATTTATACAATTAGTTATATTATTCTAATATGTAATTAATATGATATTTATAAATTGAAAAAATTATATGGTTAATATTAGATCTAATGTGATTATGTATTTCCTTATGTATTATTGAGGTATGTATCTTGTTAAACACAATGATTTTGGATTTTCAGTGACTGACATGAGTATATATTTAGAGGATTAATTTATTTTGAACAGAGGGAAGGGATAGAAATTAGATATATTTACAAAATATTATAAATTCTATATTCTCCAGGTTTTAATGAATGCCATAATTTTCAATGAAATCAGATCTATTTATAGAAAGGATGATGTTAATTGTACCTCTGAATACTTCCTGGTTGTAGTGGTAACTCTGACATTTAGTATTTTACATATTTTGGTAGAATACCTGTAGTTTGTAATTGATCACAGTTATGTATGTACTCATTAACTCATCAAGTTATGGAATTAAACATAGATCTAAATATGTATGTCTCAAAGACAGAGGTGGAGAACCTTTGTTTTTCTGACAAGGATTATTTGATTTTTCTAACATTATTCACATACTATTCAAAATTATCCATTCACAAATTAGTCTGTTATATTTGATGAAATGCTTAGAGTACCTATTCTAGCTTTAATGAATTTCAAGTCTTGCCTTTGTTGCTGTTGCCGTAGCAACAAAAGACCAAATGATTTTGTGGCCTAAATATTAGAGTTCTCCTCTTCTGCTATAAGCCAATTTTTTAAAAAAAATGTCAACTCACATAGAAAATTAGGGATGGGGAATGACTAGTCATGTATAGGAAAAAATGATGGAGTGTTAATGGATTGCTAGCAAATTCAGAATAATCAAAGCAATATGAATAAGGTGGAAATTAATTGAAATATTTCAATAAATAAAACAGAAAAAATGAACTATTTCTCTCTATAACACAATTTTTATTATGAGCAGATGTCATTCTTTTGGTACATGTATTGTGTTTATATTAATTAATATTCTATGATCGCATAAAGCATAATGTGGTTTCCCTAATTATCTCTTTTAACCATCTCAATTTTAGTCATACCTTGTATAAGTTTATAATTACTATCCATGTTCTTTCTCAAATCCTACCTTCCCTATTCTGCTTCTTTTCTAGTTGAATGTAATGTATTATTTCTCTAAATTCTTTCTTTGTTTTCAGTTTTCTAGTTCAGATAATATTTAAAAAGTTCATGTGCTTCTGTATTTTCCAAAAATATATTTATATACTTTTCTTGCACCCTCTAATTACAAGGCACAATTTCGCCCTCAGTGTAATCCCATTTTTCTTCCTAATATTTCCGTATTATAGCAGTATGATGGTAAATATTTACCAATGAACTCTCCAAAAATGCACAATGCATTTTTAAATTTAATCTACCTAGACAATATTCTACATCATATTTCTTCTTTATATATTCAACAAAACAATACTATGTCCTGATTTCTGGTGCTAGACAATTTCCCAAGTACAAATTCTCACACTGAAAATTTAACAATTTCTTCTTGAGAGTTGGTAGGAACTCACTCTATTACAGAGCTGCCTTAGTCTGTTAAGACTGTGAACACAGAACAAATTCCTGTCTAGTCTCTCTCTTTGTCTTATTTACTTCCCATGGTGATTCCTGAAAGCATTACAATTCTGAAAGGAAACTTGTCTCTTCACACCTTGTTAGAATGGAAATGTTCCATTTTCATTTTTTCTCTCCCATTTCAACTAAAATCTCTTCAATAGCCTTTTCTTCAGGAAGGCTTTATAACTTTCTGTTCCATTAAAGGCATGTGTGTGAATACCTCTGTATGTGTTATTGTGTATATGCATGCTTGTGTGTATGTGCAGAATTGTTTACCTTAGCAGTAAGCATAATTTTGGTTGTAAACTTTTATTTTTTTTGTACTTTTTAATATTACAATCTATAAATTTCATCCCCTTAATTAGTTGATACAAACTTTTATGTGATCATGATAGTATTTACTTGATACTTGAAACATGTCTTTCTCTATTCTTTTGGTTTACTGTTGTTTTAGGATTATATTGACAGGAATTTTAATTTTGAGGTTTTTAGGACAAGAAAAGAGTACTCCATTAATGTTAACTTTATCCTCTGATCCTAATTAATCATTTTCCCCACTCAAAAGTTCTTATATTATGATATTCAAGATTCTCTCTTCTGGTAATGGTTTTCAAGAAGATTGACTATTAACTGATTATTTATTGATCTATTTTATAGTTCCATTGTTTTAGATATTAGGTAATTTATGATTTCTTCATTTTTTAAAGTTTGAGTTTGTTTTAAGATTGTCTTTTGTCTTATGAATTCATGTGGGGTGTATGGTATGTTTAAGGAAGACTAGTACCTTGGTGTGACTGCTGTGAAGCCCTTTTCAGGATTGCTTTCCACCTTTGAGGTCCACCTGAGCCACCTAACTCTTACATGTGGTCCAAGAAGCTGTAGTATGCACAACAGTCACACTCCAGTAAACTGTTTTGGCAGGAGGACTAACCAAGTAAAGGGTAACTGAAGAGAACAATTTGTTTCATCGATCACGAAGCCAGTTGAAGCAGATACTTTGGAGCACTTAGAGCATGGTTAGAAATTGAAGACACCAACATCATCTAGTGCATCTTGAGCCATCACTAGTTGTCTTGAATCTGTCTTGATATGCTGGATATTATGACTTTGGAAGAGAAAAAGAAGTAATTGACTTCATGCAATTCTACCTCACTTAAATCCAATTTATTCATGCAACAAAAGACACCACTCATAACTATGAAGTGATGTTTTATTTAATATATTTAGGGTGTTTCTTGATTGTATAAGTTTCTTTATTTTTTCACACCTGCTTCTTTGAGATAATTATTCTCCTTTCAATTCTTTCCTCCATGGTTCTCATTTCATACTCTTGTATCTGGAGTACCCAGATATTCCTGATACTGGGTAGACAACCAGTTTTACCTCTGACATTTTGTTTATAATTACTGATAGCCAGTTGTTCATTCAGATTTACTTACTGATTATCTGTACTTAAAATTTTTCATGATATTAAATATTGTCAATTATTCATATCTCAATATTCAGTTCCTAATAGGGATTTTTAGTTATTACGCATTGTCTGCCCCCTTCTTCATTCTGTTTTCTTAGGCTTTTGAAAGGAAATGGGGGGTTAAGTGGCTTACCCAAGGCTACACAGTTAGGTAATTATAAAGTGTCTGAGGACAGATTTGAATTCAGGTACACCAGGGCCAGTGCTCTATCCACTGTTCCACTTAGCCACCCCCCTTCTACATTCTTGATGAGGCTCTCAGGCAATATTTTTGGTTCTCGCATTATTTACCTGCATTCCAGTTGCTGACTTTCATCTTTCCCGATGTTCTTGTTCCCAAAGTCTAGATAGTGTCTTTGGTAAAAACATTGCATTTTTATATCCCTATTTCAATGCTGGCTTTTCTAGTGTGATGTATCATTCAGTACTTATGGATCCTAAATATATTTCTATGTAAATTTGGCCTGAATAAAGGAGTTTACTGATGCCTCTTGATTATAGCTTGATTTGTACATTTTTCCATATCATTGTTAGAGTAAAGTAAAACTAACTTTTCTGCAACACCTCATATTTTCCATATTGCTAAGAATTCACTTTTTATTTATTCTTACCTGAAGGTTTCCCCCTACAATTTGTTATGTTTTAAAGATTTTATTTTAGTTTTGAGTTTTACAATTTTTCTCCCAATTGTACTTCTTCCCCCCCCAGAAAGCAATCTGTTAGTCATTATTTTGTTTTCATGTTGTACATTGATCCAAATTGAGTGTGATGAGAGAGAAATCACATCCTTAAGGAAGAATCAAGAATTATAAGAAATAACAAGATCAGACAATAAGATATGTTTTTTTTTCCTAAATTAAAGGGAAGAGTGCTTGAACTTTGTTCAAACTCCATGGCTCTTTATCTGGGTACACATGGCACTCTCCTTTGCAGACAGCCCCAAATTGTTCCCTATTTTTGCACTGATGGAATGAGCAAGTCCTTCAAAGTTGAACAAGGTTGCTGTTAGGGTGTACAGTGTTTTTCTAGTTCTGCTTATTGCACTCAGCATCAGTTCATGAAAATCCCTCCAAGCTACCCTGAATTCCCATTCCTCCTGGTTTCTAATAGAATAATAGTGTCCCGTGACATACATATACCACTTTTTGCTAAGCCATTCCCCAGCTGAAGGACATTTACTTGATTCCCAATTCGTTGCTACCACAAACAGGGCTGTTATGAATATTTTTGTACAAATGATGTTTTTGCCCTTTTTTTCATCTCTCCAAAGTATAGATCCAGTAGAGATATTGCTGGATCAAAGGGTATGTTTATTTTTGTTGCTGTTTGGTTGTACTTTCAAATGTCTCTCCAGAAAGGTTGGATGAGTTCACAGTTCCACCAACAGTGTAATAGTGTCCCAGATTTCCCACAACCTTTCCAACAATTTTCATTATCCTTTCTGGTCATATTGGCCAGTCTGACAGGTGTGAGGTGGTACCTCAGAGAAACTTTGATTTGCATTTCTCAAATAATTAATTATTTAGAGCAATTTTTCATATGACTATGGATTGCATTGATCTCCTCGTCTGTAAATTGCCTTTGCATATCCTTTGACCATATGTCAATTGGGGAATGGCTTTTTTTTAAAAAAATATGACTCAGTTCTCTGTATATTTTATTTTATTTTATTTTTTTAGATTTTTGCAAGGCAAATGTGGTTAAGTGGCTTGCCAAAGGCCACACAGCTAGGTAATCACTAAGTTTCTGAGACCAGATTTTTACCCAGGTACTCCTGACTCCAAGACTGGTGCTTTATCCACCAAGCCACCTAGGCGCCTACTCTGTATATTTTAGAAATGAACCCTTTGTCAGAATCATTACTTGTAAAGATTGTTTCCCAATTTACCACATTTCTTTTGATCTTGCTTACATTGGTTTCATCTGTGCAAAAGATTTTTAATTTAATGTAATTGAAATCATTTAGTTTGTTTTTGGTGATGTTCTCCATCTCCTCCTTAGTCATAAACTGCCCCCCTTTACATAGATCTGACAGGTAAACTAGTCCTTGATCTTCTAATTTGCTTATAGAATTGTTTTTTATATCTAAATCCTGTAAATATTTGGATCTTATCTTGGTAAAAGGTATTAGGTATTGGTCTAATCTAAGTTTCTTCTATACTAACTTCCAGTTTTCCCAGCAGTTTTTATCAAAGAGAGAATTTTTATCCCAATAGCTGGACTCTTTGGGTATCTCAAACAACAGATTACTATAATCGTCTCCTGCTTTTGTACCTAGTCTATTCCACTAGTCCACCACTCTATTTCATAGCCAATACCAAATAGTTTTGATGACTGATGCTTTATAATATAATTTTATATCAGGTAGAGCTAAGCCCCCTACTTTTGCACTTTTTTCATTAAATTCCTGGAAATTCTTGACTTTTTATTTCTCCATATGGATTTACTTACAATTTTTTTTGTAACTCATTAAAGTAATTTTTTGGAATTTTGATTGGTAGGGCACTAAACATAGTTTAGTTTTGGTAGAATTATCATTTTTATTATATTAGCTCTACTTATCCATGAACAGTTGATAATTGCCCAGTTATTTAAATCTGATTTAATGTGTGTGAGAATTGTTTTATAATTTTTTTCAAAAAGTTTCTGAGTCTGTCTTGGTAACAGACACCCAGGTATTTTATATTGTTTGAGATTACTTTGAATAGGATTTCTCTTTCAAGCTCCTCTTGCTGTATCTTGCTAGACATATATATATATATATATATATATATATATATATATATATATATATATAAAAGTTGAGGATTTATGAGGGTTTATTTTTGCCCTGCAACTTTGCTAAAATTGCTAATTGTTTCCAGTAGTTTTTGGATGATTTCTTGGGATTCTCTAGGTAGACCATCATGTCTTCTGCAAAGAGTGAGGGTTTCTCTCTTCCTTCCCAATTCTAATTCCTTCAATTTCTTTTTCTTCTCTAATTGCTGAAGCTAAAATTTCTAATATGATATTGAATAGTAGTGTTGATAATGGGCACCCTTGTTTCACCTGTGATCTTATTGGGAATGCCTCTAGCCTCTCCCTATTGAATATAATGCTTATTGATGGTTTCAAATAGATGCTGCTAATTATTCTAAGGAACAATCCCTTTATTTCTACACTCTCTAGTGTTTCTTAGCAGGAATGGATGCTGTATTCTGTCAAAAGCTTTTTCAGCATCTATTGATAAGTACATATAATTTCTGATAGGTTTGTTATTGATATAATTGAGGATACTAACAGTTTTCCTAATATTGAACCAAACCTGCATTCCTGGGATAAATCCTACTTGATCATGATGTATTATCCCAGTGATAACTTATAATTGTTTCACTAAGATTTTCTTTAAAATTTTTGTATCTATATTTGTTAGGGAGATAGGTCTATAATTTTCTTTCTCTGTTTTAACTCTTCCTAGTTTAGGTACCAGCACCATATTGGTTTCATAGAAAGAATTAGGCAGAGCTCCATCTTTCCCTATTTTTCCAAAGAGTTTATATAGAATTGGAACCAATCGTTCCTTAAATGTTTAGTAGAATTTGCTTTTGAATCCATCAGGCCCTGGAGAACTTTTCTTGGGGAGTTCAATGATGGATTGTTGAATTTCTTTTTCTGAGATAGCATTGTTTAGGTATTTAATCTCCTCTTCATTTAACCCGGACAACTTATATTTTTTAAATAATCATCCATTTCACTTAGATTATCAAATTTATTTGCATAGAGTTGGGCAAAATAATTTCAAATTAGTTTCCTCCTCATTGGTGGTGAGTTCACCTTTTTCATTTATGATACTAGCAATTTGGTTTTCTTCTTTCTTTTTTTAATCAAATTAACCATAAGTTTATCAATTTTTTTGGTTTTCTCATTAAATCAACTCTTGGTTTTATTTATTAATTCAATAGAATTTTTGCTTTCATTTTTATTAATTTCTCCTTTAATTTTTAGAATTTCTAATTTGGTATTTAGTTGGGGATTTTAACCTCCTACATTTTGATACTAACTTTTCATTCTAGAGCAAAGGTCTAACCAAATCTCATAGTTGGACTTCTCTTTTCATCCTCCTGAGGAAAAGGAGAATTCTAAAATTGCAAACTCAGGGACTGATTCCAATTCCAGATTAACAGAATAAGGGTTGCATCTTCAATAAAGGCACAGAAAACAGGGTTGTATATCAATTTAATGAAAACAAGTTTTGTTAACTAATGCATTTTATTAGGATTCAGTTGATGATAAACCTACTAGCCACTATCTAATTCAGTTACCTATGGAGTACCATATTTAATCAAGTTAACAAATTTCCAGAAGAATGTTGGAAAGTTAGAAAGCAACCAGAGGAATACAACCATGATAGTAATGGGTCTGTATTCTATATAATGATGATATTTAAACTAGAAGGAGATGAGATGACAGTTGTCTTCCAGAACTTTAAAGACTATTAAGAGGTAGTTTACATTTTTCTTCATTTTCTTTCTGCATTACATCTTATTTTTGATAGATCATGGTTAAAAATAAAGCCTTGTGCACCTGGGTGGTACAGTGGATAGACCACTGGCCCTGGACTGAGTTCAATTCCAGTCTCAGACACTTAATAATTGACAAGCTGTGTGATCTTGAGCAAGTCACTTAACTTCATCGCCTTAAATTAAAACCAAAAAATATAAATAAATACAGAATCACATTCAGCCTTCATGTAAGGAAAAGTCTGTAGAATGAAAGCTATTTCAAATTTGAGTGGGTAGCCTTTAGAAACACTGGAGCTCTCCCATTAAAGGCTACTTGTCTAATTCAAGGCTGTCTAGCTGACATTTTGTTATCCTTTAGAATAAACTTTCTCAAAATCATTTTCTCATTAAAAAAGTATAAAATTTGATGCAATTGGACTTCCAGCCAAGATGGCAGATAGAAGACAGACTGAGTTCTAAAGTCTCCTGATCTCTTCCCAATCTATCAAGTGAAACAAACTTCTTAAAAGAAATCCCAAACGACAAAAAACAGAAAGAAAAACCAGGAGAAAGAACATCTACCTCAGGATTTGTCTCTGGCAGCAGCATTGGCCGAATTCAGGGGGGTGAGTCTGGGTTCAGAGGGAGGATCAGCCCCTATCTACCAGATTAACAGCTGAATTGGAACTGGGAGTCTGAGGGCCTAAGAGCCAGACCTGCTGGATCAGTGGTGGAGCTAGATGGCAGGTGCCTGAGTCAACCAGGGAGCAGAGGCACTGGTATTGGTACTGTCCCATAGGAGATTATGGGCAGGGCTGGGGGGAGAGTTCCCGAACAGGAGAGGTGTGGATACCATCCCTGAGGAACTCTGAGTTCCATTACAGCTCAGACCTCTTCCCCAATAAACAAATGCAAAGTATTTCTGCCTCAGGCCTAGGTGTGTGAGCAGAAGAACCAGTCCAGCTGAGGAATGACCTCAGGCCAGGGTAAAGCCCACCTTTGATTGAAGGCAAAAGAATTCAATAGCTCCCTTCAAGCAAAGGGAGGAGGCCTCAATCAAGGTCACAGACACTCCAGAGAAAGCAACCAACATCTCCTACTGGCCAGCGAGAGAAATTGCACACAGTGAGTAAAGCCTTTAGTGATCCCAAGCCCCTGTGAACCAGCACCTCCACAACTCAAGGTCTTAGCATACTGAAGAAGGGTCAGCAGAAAGGTGGATCCACAGAAAAATTCTTGGAAGGGAAAAACCCTGATAGAGACCTGGAACCTCTGAGGAGAATATGATCTGGTCGTCAGCACAGAAAGACTTTCTTGAAGAAATAGCGAAGGAGCTTAAAAATTTGGGAGAGACAATTAATACCTTGAAACAAGAAAACAAAACCTTAGAAAGTACAATTGGACAAATACAAAATGAGAATAATTCTCTCAGATCCTCAATTGGGCAAATGCAAAAAGAAAATAATTCTCTCAAAACCTCAATTGGTCAAATGGAAAGTTCTTTCAAAAGTAGAATTGACTAATTGGAAAAGGAATTGCAAAAGGTTAATGAAGAAAACTCCTCTGCAAAAAAGAGAATGAAGTCTACAGAAACTAATGACTCCATGAGACAGCAAGAGTCAGTTAAACAAAACCAAAAAATAGAAAAAATAGAAGAAAATGTAAAATACCTTATCAACAAAACCACTGACCTCAAGAATAGATTGAGGAAGAGCAACCTGAAAATTATAGGATTTCTTGTAAACATTGAAGAGAAAAAAAGGCTGGACTTAATATTACAGTATCCAGTTATAGAAAACTGCCCTGATATCATGGAACCAGAGGGCAAAGTAGTTATTGAAAGACTACATTGATCCCCACCAGAAAAAGATTCTAAAATGAAAACACCAAGGAATGTTGTGGCTAAACTCCAGAACTATCAGATAAAAGAGAAAATCCTACAAGCAGGCAGAAAGTAACAATTTAAATATCAAGGAGCCACAGCAAGGATAACACAGGACCTGGCTGCATCCATATTAAGGGATCAAAGGGCCTGGAATGAGATATTTCAAATACCAAGGGAGCTTGGAATGCAGCCAAGAATCTATTTTCCCACAAAGCTGAGCCTTCTCTTCCAGGGAAAAAGATGGACATTTAATGAAATGGAAGAATTCCAAAATTTCTGATGAAAATACCAGAGCTAAATAGAAAATTGGGAAATCAAACAGGAGATTCAAGAGACACATGAAAAGGTTAAAAAAAGTGGGGGTAGGTAAAAGGAAAAAAAATGCTATCCATGATATCTAGTAAGTTGAAACTGGCTGTATCCCATCATGGCAGAAAAAAGATTCTCATAAATCTTGAGAATTGCAGCTCTAACAGACAGAATATACCTAGCCAGAAATGATGGATATTCATGACCTATCAATGATACTGCTATCTAAAGAGATGTAACTGACATTAACCACAATTGGGAGAAAGACTCTAATATATCTCAGGAATTTTGACTTTATTCAATAGAATATAGAATTTTCTATGATATAGATACAATGATCTAAAAAACACTACCTCCTTAAAAAGGGGGACAGGAAAGAGATGGGAGGAGGGAGAGGATTGAATGAGGTAAATCCTATTACACTAAGAGGTACAAAAAAACCTATGGTAATAGTGGGAAAGAAGGGAGCAGAGGAGAAACACCTGAATCTTCTTCTCATCAGACTTGGCTTAAAGGCAACCTACACATGTTCAGTTGATTCATAAAACATCTAACATTTCAAGTAGTAAACAGGGAAAATGGGAGGGAGGAATGGAGAAAGGGGGGAAAAACAGGGGAAATAACGAAAGGAAGGGAAGGGAAAAGGGAAAAATGGAAAGGGGAAAGAAAGGGGAGGGGGTGATATAGGAGGACAAACACACTGAAGGGGGTGGTATTCAGAAACAAACCCTGCGGAATATGGATAAGGGGGGAAGGGGGAAATTACAAACAGAGGGAAGATAGCACAGAGGGCAATAAAGAATTAGTAATCATAACCTTGAATGTGAATGGGATGAACTCTCCCTTAAAATGAAAGCAAATAGCAGAGTGGATTAAAAACCAGAATCCTACAATATGCTGCTTACAAGAAACTCATTTGAAGCAGAGAGATACCTATAGAATAAAGGTAAAAGGTTGGAGCAAAATATATTTTGCTTCAGCTGAAGTAAAAAAAGCAGGGGTAACAATCCTTATCTCAGACAAAGGAGGAGCAAAAATAGATAGCTTTAAAAGAGATAAGGAAGGAAACTTTATCATTTCAATACTGAATATATATGCACCCAGGGCGACAGCACTCAAATTCTTAGAGGAGAAGCTGAAAGAACTACAGGAAGGCATAGACAGCAAAACTCTACTAGTGGGTGAACTCAACCTCCTGCTATCAGATCTAGATAAATCAAATCATAAAATAAACAAGAAAGAAGTTGACAAGGTAAATAGATTGTTAGAAAAAATAGATATGGTGGATTTATGGAGGAAACTGAACAGGGATAGAAAAGAATATACCCTTTTCTCTGCAGTACATGGAACTTATACAAAAATTGACCATGTACTAGGAAATAAAACCCTAATGAACAATTGCAGAAAGGCAGAAATAGTGAATACATCTTTCTCAGATCACAATGCAATAAAATTCATATGCAATATTGGGCAAAGGAGATACAGACCCAGAACAAATTGGAAACTGAATAACCTAATTTAAAAAAAAACTAGTGGACCAAAAAACAAATTATAGAAAGAATTAACCATTTTATCCTAGATAATGATAATAAAGAAACATGATACCAAAACCTATGGGATTCATTCAAAGTGACTCTCAGGGGATATATTACAGCTCTAAATGCTTACATGAATAAATTGGAGAAAGAGGAAATCAATGAACTAAACATGATACTAAAAACAATTAGAGAACGAAGAAATCAAAAATCCCCAATTAAATACCAAATTAGAAATTCTAAAAATTAAAGGAAAAATTAATAAAATTGAAAGAAAAAACTATTGAATTAATAAATAAAAGCAAAAGTTGGTTTAATGAAAAATGAAATAAACTTGATAAACCTTTGTTCAATTTGATTAAAAAAAGAAAGAATAAAACAAAATTGCTAGTATCATAAATGAAAAAGGTGAACTCACAACCAATGAGGAGAAAATTCAAGTAATAATTTGAAATTATTTTGCCCAACTCTATGCCAAAAAATTTGATAAACTAAGTGAAATGGATGAATATTTACAAAAATTTAAATTTCCCAGGTTAAATGAAGAAGAGATTAAATACCTAAACAACTCTATCTCAGAAAAAAAGAAATTCAACAAGCTATCATTGAACTCCTTAAAAAAAATCTCCAGGGCTTGATGCATTCACAAGTGAATTCTACCAAACATTTAAGGAACAATTAGTTCCAATTCTATATAAACTCTTTGGAAAAATAGGGAAAGATGGAACTCTGCCTAACTCTTTCTATGAAAGCAATATGGTGCTATTACCTAAACCAGGAATTGTTAAAAGAGAGAAAGAAAATTATAGATCCATTTCCTTGATGAATATAGATGCAAAAAAATCTTAAATAAAATATCAGCAAAAGGATTACAAGTTATCACTAGGTTAATACTTTATGATCAAGTAGGATCTATTCCAGGAATGCAGGGTTGGTTCAATATTAGGAAAACTGTTAGTATACTCAATTATATGAACAACAAACCTAGCAGAAATCATATGATCACATCAATAGATGCTGAAAAAGCTTTTGAAAAAATACAGCATCCATTCCTATTAAAAACATTAGAGAGCGTAGGAATAAATGGACTGTTCCTTAAAATAATTAGCAGAATCTATTGGAAACCATCAACTAGCACTATATTCAATGGGGAGAGGCTAGAGGCACTCCCAATAAGATCAGGGGTGAAACAAGGGTGCCCATTATCACTACTACAATTCAATATCATATTAGAAATGTTAGCTTCAGCAATTAGAGAAGAAAAAAGAAATTGAAGTAATTAGAATTGGGAAGGAAGAGACAAAACTGTCACTCTTTGCAGATGTCATGATGGTCTACCTAGAGAATCCCAAGACATCATCCAAAAAACTACTGGAAACAATTAATAATTTCAGCAAAGTTGCAGGTTATAAAATAAACCCTCGTAAATCCTCAACTTTTCTATATATGTCTAGCAAGATACAGCAGGAAGAGCTAGAATGAGCAATCCCATTCAAAGTAACCTCAGACAATATAAAATACTTGGGAGGCTATTTGCCAAGACAGGCTCAGAATCTTTTTGAAAACAATTATAAAACACTTCTCACACAAATTAAATCATATTTAAATAATTGGGCAAATATCAACTGCTCATGGATAGGTAGAGCTAATATAATAAAAATGACAATTTACCAAAACTAAACTATGTTTAGTGCCCTACCAATCAAAATTCCAAAAATTTACTTTAATGAGTAAGAAAAAATTATAAGGAAATTTGTATGGAGAAATAAAAAGTCAAGAATTGCCAGGAGCTAAATGAAAAAAAGTGCAAAAGAAGGTGGCTTAGCCATAGCTGATCTAAAATTATATTATAAAGCATCAGTCATCTAAACTGTTTGGTATTGGCTAAGAAATAGATTGGTGAACCAGTGGAATAGACTAGGTGTAAAAGCAGGAGGTGATTATAGTAATCTGGTGTTTAATAAACACAAAACATCCAGCCATTGGGATAAAAACTCCCTCTTTGATAAAAACTGCTGGGATAACTGGAAGTTACTATGGAAGAAACTTAGATTAGACCAACAACTAACACCCTTTACCAAGATAAGATCCAAATAAGTACAGGACTTAGACATAAAAAAACAATACCCTAAGCAAATTAGAAGATCAAGGACTAGTATACCTGTCAGCTCTAAGAAAAGGGGAGCAGTTTATGACTAAAGAAGGGTTGGAGAACATCACCAAAAGCCAATTAGATGAATTTGATTACATTAAATTAGAAAGCTTTTGCCACAGATAAAACCACTGTAACCAAGACCAAAAGAATTGCAGTAAATTGGGAAACAATCTTTACAACTAATGATTCTGACAAAGGACTCATTTTTAAAATATACAGAGAACTGAGTCATATTTTTAAAACATAAAGCCTTTCCCCAATTGACAAATGGTCAAAGGATGCGCAAAGGCAAATTACAGATGAGGATATCAAAGCAATTCATAGCCACATGAAAAAATTCTCCAAATCATTAATTATTAGAGAAATGCAAAATAAAGTTTATCTGAGGTACCACCTCATACCTCCCTGATTTGCCAGTATGACCAGAAAAGATAATGATCATTGTTGGAAAGTATGTAGTAAATCGGGGACACTATTACACTGTTGGTGGAGCTGTGAACTCATCCAACTTTTCTGGAGAGCTATTTGGAACTATGCCCAAAGGGCAACAAAAATGTGCATAACCTTTGACCCAGCAATAACACTACTGGGTCTATATCCTGAAGAGATGAAGAAAAAGGGTAAAAACATTACTTGTACAAAACTATTTATGGCAGCCCTGTTTGTGGTGGCAAAGAATTGGAAATCCAGTAAATATCCTTCAATTAGGGAATGGTTTAGCAAACTGTGGGATATGTATATTATGGAATACTATTGTTCTATTAGAAACCAGGAGGGACACGATTTCAGGAAGCCTGGAGGGATTTGCATGAACTGATGCTGAGATGAGCAGAACCAGAAAAAAACTGTATACCCTAATAGCAAGATGGGAGTGATGATCAACCTTGAAGGACTTGCTCATTCCATCAGTGCAAAAATCAGGAGCAATTTTGGTCTGTCTACAAAGGAGAATGCCATCTGTATCCAGTTAAGGAGCTGTGGAGTTTGAACAAAGTTCAAGGACTATTCCCTTTAAATTAGATTAAAAACAGTTATCTTATTGTCTGATCTTCTTACCTCTTAGACTTCTCTTTAAGGATATGATTTCTCTCTCATCACACCCAACTTGGATCAAGGTGCAACATGGAAAAAGACTGACAGATTGCTTTCCCTGTGGGGCTGGGGTTGGGAGGGAAGCAAGATTGAGGGGAAAATTGTAAAACTCAAATAATATCTTTAAAAATAATTAATAAAAATTTTCAAGAGATTCACAAATGGTTTAAGGTTAAAATAATGAAAACTGACCAAAATATTAGGCTAAAACACAGTGAACCAACTCAAGAAAAATACACAAAATAAAACAAGGTCTACTGAATTCATAGGAATTCACTCTCTTCTTAGTCAAGTACTTGGCAAAAGTAGAAATTACTTCCAATCAAAGATAGGAAAGACAAAAAGGAATTTGTAAGAGCAAACTCTTGACTTTTAGTCAATTTATCTCTTTAATCAACAAGAGAGAGTAGCACCATGTTTGAACAGAAAAAAATAATCTAGTTACATATTTCTAATTGCTTATATCTGCATGTGCTCTCAGCTTTATCATATAAATAAGTTTAAAAAATATATGAAAGTATCCATAGTTCTGGAGGGTTATTTACATTTCAGGATGTAAATAGCTAGTGGCATTTTTCCATTCTAGCTTATCTTCAAAGAACAGAAGGAAAATGCTTCTCTCTCTCCCCCTTCCCTCCTCCTGCTGGTTTCAGCAGCAACAGTTATTTTAGCTGTCACAACTTCATTTACTAGGGAGAATCAACACAATGGCAGAAGGTTGACATTGCAAGGTCAGGGCTTATTTGGGGGTTTTAAGGACAAGTTTCTTTTTTTAAAAAAAAGGTGGGAATATTGGATCTTTATGTGCATGACAATTACTGCAATTAGATAAATATTTTTAAAGGAGTATTTAAAAAATGCTTTTAAAAAGACTAAGCCTTTAACTGATTTGGAAGTTTAATAAGAGAGATAGTTCCTGAATAAGATATATATATATATATATATATATATATATATATATATATATGAATTTCAGAATTTTTAATACCCAGTTGCATACTAGTATCTTTTGGAGAATTAATTATCAAATTGTAAGGCAAATGAATGGATAATTTAGCAGCATGAAGGATATTCTACTGCATTCACTTAGGTAATAAGCTAATAGCAATGTTCTAATTAAACTGGAAAATCTACTTTGCCTTTAAGAATTCCAGCCATTCCAAACTGCTCCTCAAAAAAATAGGATATCCTAAGAATGAGAAGATTGATGAACCATTTACTGAGATAACATTTTTTCCATGGTAGTAGCAGTATGAATCTTTATTTCATATAACTACTTTGGCAAATTATTCAGCATTGTTATCCTGTTTGTTCAGCCAAGAAAAGGACAGAGAGGTAGACTGTCAACTATCTAATACCACTGTGGGAGGAGAGGACTGGAAAATAGTGGCAGTGATTTCTATGCTTAAAGAGAACAATCAGGAAAGTGTGATTGCAATCTTTTAAGATATATCAATTACAAAACAGATCGTACTCAATCCCTCAAAATGAGATTGAATACTGAAGTCTGAATTGGGTGCTATTTTCTCATAGGGCTCAATATTTCCTCCTAAAGAAACAAAAAGTCTCTCCTTCTCTGTCTGTCTCTGTCTCTATCTCTATCTTTGTCTCTGTCTCTGTCTTTGTATCACTCTCTACATATTTAACATGTTTAAAATTATTTTTTCAGCAGACAATTGTGCCCAAAATTGTTATCATTAATAGAGGATGAATAAGTTCCTTATAAAAATGTAATCTTCTGTGTTTGCTTTTTAAATTGCTTTGTGATTGATACTTGGCAGAATAATTTTTTTTTCTCTTTCCAACCTAATTGGAAGGGAAAAAATTGCATGGAATCCCATACTGAAGTGATCTAGTCAAATTAGGTGCCTCGCCTCTCTCTCTCTGAATGAGAGATATTTGCATGGGGAGGGTATGTGGGCAGAGGTGAGAGAAGATGGGGACCTGAAGACCAGCCAGAGTGTTTGAGTTCATATATCTAAATAAAGAGAATCAATTGCATTGTACTGCATCAACCCCTATATGCACTCTTCTCTAAGAAATCCATGATTAGGGCAGCTAGGTGGCACAGTAGATAGAGCATTGGCCCTGGAGTCAGGAGGACCTGAGTTCAAATTTGGACCCAGACACTTAATAATTACCTAGCTGTGTGTCCTTAGGCAAGTCCCTTAACCCCACTGCCTTGCAAAAAAAAATCCATGATTAGTAAGCTCTTAGATAACACTAAACTGTTATATTTTGAGAATTTTGAGAGTTTTGCTTTCATCTGAGTATAAAAGAATTGAAGACCTAATGGTCTTAATCAGATAAATCCAAGCATAAATTTTCACTGGTCTATGTAAACTTAAAAGTATGAGGGAAATTTGTGGCAAAATTTTGTGGATTTTTCTCTAGCTAACAAATACAATGTTTTCAGAGAGAATTTTATTTATCTCTGGTATTATTCATTGATTGATTGATATATGGATAACTTTTATTTAGCCTTGATTATGTGCTTGACAATATTCTAAGTCCTTTGGAAATATTACTTTCCTGGATCTTCACAACAATCCAAGAAATCAAATGTTATTGTGCTCAACTTACTGTTGAGGAAACTGAAGGAAATAAGTGTTAAATCCCTTGTCCAAGGTCTAACTATAATTAACTGTCTGAGGCCATATTTGAACTCATGATTTCCAGAAGTCTAGCTTAGTTTTTTTAACCTCCTTGCCACCTAACTGCTACTAGTTATTATTGGAGGACAAATCTATGAGATGGATATGCCCATCAAAGTATATTATAGTAAAATAAATTATTTGAGTCATAGAACAATGTCTGCATCCTATCTGATAAAGGAATGAACCAATTTATAATCTAAGATCCATGCAAATCCCTGTGAGGTAATACCTTGGGAATGTAGGAGGAGAGAGTCCACTTCTCCATTTTGGTAAAACAATAATTTCAAATTTCTGAACTTCAAGAAGTTGGAATATCTGGACACTCAGATGATATTTATATCAATTTTCCTAGGAAAAACAGAGGCTGGTGTCTGCTGCATCAAACAACTTCAACAAATTGTACACATCAAGAATAGAAAGTCTCTCAAACTATTAGAAAAGAGAACTTTAGGTACTTAAAGAACTCATGAGGACCCCGTCTAAAACCTTAAAAGGGTTGTTAGCTACCTTTTACCACACGCACTCTCTCAACTTAAGTCCCTCCTCTGAAAGGACAGGATGTAAGAGAAGTAATCCTAGACTAATAACTATTTTTTAACCTATTAGTGATTGTCTTTCTAAAAATGAATTAACTCTTGCTTTACATTTAATACCTGTTGTGGTGTACTTTGTTTTGTGGATGGGGTGAGTCATTGTAATTGGAAGGCAAATAACTTCTCAGGATTTCTTTCCTCAGAAATTTGGAAGTAGGACAAATGGTTAGCAGCCCTTTTTGGACTTGCCTTCTTGATATTTAAAAAATAAGATTGAGCTAATAGGGATTCTAAAAAGAGGAAATAGCAGCTGATCCACATATATGGAATCTATAAATATACATATTTATGCATGTGGGTATATATGTAGGAATATGTTTATATATGTATTTGTATGTATGTATGTGTGTGTGTTTGTGTATGGCAATCAGATAGTGCACTGAGTATTGGGTTATGCCTGACATCACTAATTCATCTTCCAAAGTTCAAATCTGGCCTCAGATACTTAATAGCTGTGTGGTCCTGAGCAAGTCACTTCACCCCATTTGTTTCAGTTTCTTCATTTGTAAAATGAACTGGAAAAGTATTTCAGTATGTTTATCAGCAAAACAACAATATAAAATGGTGCCTTAAAAAGTGAGATTAAAATTAAAATATTACATTTAATTAATTAAATGTAATAAAATTTAATAAAAAATTAAAAATAATAATTACTGAATAATAATAAATCCATAAGCAATATTGTAATACATATAGTATCAAAAAAGTGCAAGAAGCAGATGAGGAATCAATGAATAGAATGTTTCATTCTATATCAGGAAGACATGGGTTCATATACTACTTCACATTTATTAGCTCTGAGACATCCAGACAAATCAATTAACCACTGTTTGTTTCAGTTTCCTCATCTATAAAATGAGGAAGTTGGATTCAATATCTTTTAGGGTTACTTGAAAGTGTAAAACTATGTTCCTGTATCATTACATACTTTAAAATATCTAAGAAGGACACTATAAAACCACAAATATCAGATTCTAGGAATAACTTAGAACTAAAAAGACTAGAACATTTGGACTTTTTATTGACTTGAGTAGTTGTATTTCTGGAAAACAATGACTGACTTCATCAAGGGTATGAGCTTCCTATTCATATATGGGCTATATAGCTATGTCTCAGAAAAAATAATGAATCTCTGAAGTTTCATTACTCAAAATTACATTGCAATTTTTATTGAATGAAGAGAAAGAAAAATATCTTATATAATAATAATTATGTATAGTTTTATTGTGAATATTTATCATGTCAGAGATTTATTTGCATTTACACTGATCTATCAATAACATCCTTACCAACTGTTGTATTACATGATTATTCTTATGACTATCTCTTTTATAAAATATTTCAATTACATATTGTTTTCTAGGCCAATTTAATACCAGAAGCAAAAACCATGCAATTGTTCTTCTGCAGCTATTGGATTTCTTTACTTTTTGTGCAACAATGACTTAGCAAGTGTGTAACATCAGAGCAAATTTGAGGACAGTGGCCATGATGATAGAATTTATGTGGGTAATGAATGGAATACAGAATAACTGTAAAAAAAATTGTTGCCTTGATCATGGTTTTTTTTTTTTTTTGGTTTTTTTGAGCCTTACATTATGGAGAAAAGTTTGATTTAAAGATTTCCATTTCATAAATTTCCAGGACAGAACTGAGATATTGCCGTTAAGCTAAAATCCTCCCACAACTTTTCCCTACCAAAATTAAATGAAACCTCTGCATATACATTCAAGGTATAGATCCCTTCAAGAAAAAGAGAAGTTCTCAAAGGCAGTCATTATTGAGGAACTTCAATGACTGTCTCTTTGGGGACAAAGACGAAGTAAGGCCCAGCAAGGCAGGAAAGCAGGAAAGCTAGTGGAAGGCTTCTAGCCACAGTGTAGTCCAGGTCCCAATAGCTTGATAACAGCAGAGGTTCCAGAAGCTAAATAGCAAGTCAGCAGGGAGGACTCCAATGCAAAATAAAGTCTGAAACCTGGGTACACTGGGGCAAAAGATAGAACTGGGTTGGGAACAAACCAGTGCATAATCAGAACGTGGAAATAAAGGCAGAAATAAACCTCAGCAAAGGAAAGGCTTGCACTGCATAAGACAATTTCTTGACAAAAGACAAATCAGAAATCAGGTCACAGATCTAATATAAAAAGTTTGAGCTGATACTCCCTATACCCTAGCAAAGGAACTCAGATATTTCAAGATGAGCAAAACAGCTAAAAGAGAACTCACTATTCAAATCTATTTTGAAGATAAAGATAATAGTTATCAAGTCAGAAGTAGAAATCAATGAAAAGTTACTCACAGGGGAAATCTCAAGAGTCTATGAATTGATCTCAAATCCAAAAACATATAGAAGATCTTTAAAAAGAACTTGAAAACAAAGAAGGGAGGAAGAAGAAAAATGGAAAAAAAGATTTGAATCATACAGGAAAATTATGAAAAAATAACTGAAGAAATCAATTCCTTTAAAAGTAAAAATAATCAACTGGAAAAAGCATGTAGCTCTTCAAAAAATTGATCAACTGGAAAAGAAAATATAAAATTTAATTAAAGAAAATAAAAACCTAAATTTAGAATTGAATAGAAACAAATGAATTGATGAGACTACAAGATTCCATCAAACAAAATAAAAAAAGTGGGTAAAAAATTGAGGAAAATATAAATTACCTTTTAGGCAAAACAATGACCTGGAAAATAGGTTCAAGAGAGATAATTTACAGATCATCAGACTATCAGGAATTCTAGATCATAAAAAGAACTTGAAAAACATCAGGCAGAAAATTTTCAAGGAAAACTATCCAAATTGCTTGAACTCTTGTTCAAGACAAATAAACAGAACTCCAGAAATATACCCCCAGAATAAAATCTCCAAGCCTCTTATAGCCAAATTTGAGAATTCTCAAATAAAGGAGAAAATTCTGCAAGAAGAAAAATTAAAGGAAACAATTTAAATACAAAGGAAACACAATCAGATTCACAGACAGGACCTATCAGCCTCAACATTGAAGGACCAAAGGAACTAGAATACCATATATCAGAAGGCAAAGGACCTGGGATTGCAACCAAGTATTTACTACACTGCACAATTCAGCATATATTGTCAGGGGAAAAGATGGATTTTCAGAGAAATAGAGGGCTTCCAAAATTTCCTGACAAAAAGCCCAGAACCAAACAGAGAATTCAATCACCAAATACACAACTCAAGAGATTCATAAAAAGGTAAATGAAAGGGGGAAGAAAAATAAAAACAAAACAAAATAAATATTAGTAAAGGCCATTAAGTTGTATACAACTCTGTAAGGGAGAGCTAACACTTGTAACTGGTGAGTGCTGTTTTTCTCTTAGGTTACTTAAAGAGATGAATATAATTGAAGAGATTGGACATAGGGGATATGGATATGGTTGGTTCTTATCTATCCATTGAAGAGGACCAAGATGACATCACTATGTATGAGACAAAAGTTCCTGATGAAAAGTAAGGATGTTCACTCTAAACCTAAGTGTCACAGTATCCTTTGACTTACTTTAATTCTGTTTTTCTCAAATAGCTTAACACTTTCTCTGATGAGGGCATCATAAGCTGGGAGTCAGTGTCTCCCATAAGTTGCAATCAATTGTAAAGTTCTTAAGAGAGACCTTCAGAGTGTTGCAGGATTTAGGCACTTTGAGACTCTATAGTTATAAATTGTGGCTGAACTTATATCATTCTTTACGAAGAAGGGGTTAAGTTCTCTGGTTGGGATTTAAATGAGGGAGTCAAGGAGCAAGTATGTTTGAAGGGAGGGGTACAATTGGTCCAGGAAATGATTTGACTTTGGATGATGCTTTGGATCATGAGGATTGTGTGTCCTTGTAGAACACTTGTAAAGATGATAAGGTAAAAAATGATTTTAATTTGATGTAATACAAGATTCTTGAAAAGTGTACTTAGAATAAGACAGAAGAGGGAATCATACTTGGTGACTTTGAGGAAATGCTCCTTATTAAGCACATCAATCAACCAATCAAACAATCTGTGATTATACTTTAATAGTGCTTTGAGCATATCAATAAATCAATTAATCCAGCAGTGATTGTTGGTATCTGATTAATAGAACTTGATTGATAAATAACACTAATTGCAGAGGCAAAAAAGATCTGTAATTTTAGAGGATAAGAAGGAAGAATGTGAACACTGAGTAAATTATATTTAATAGATTTGGCCCAGAGAGGGAATAAGATGCATTCTCTCTTGAGTTTAAAAATCTAGCCTAGTGGGAAGGGGGTGTAAGGGAAAGAAAAGGGAAGGCAAAGGTATAAGTGAATATAAAGTGAGAGTTAAATTTTAAAAGAAAAGTTAAAGGGAAAGGGGAGTAAAATTTTAGTAAGGAGGAATAAAGAGAAAAACTTAAATAGGGAAAGACGGCATGGGGGAAATACAGAATTAGTAACAACTTTAAATGTGAATGGGATGAGCTCTCCAATAAGGCAGACAAATCACACAATTGAAACAGGGAGATATACACAGAAAAGGTAAAAGACTGGAGGAAAATGTGCTTCACCTGAAGCAAAAACATCAGGAATAGTGATCCTAATCTCAAATAAAGCAAAAGTAAAAATTGATCTCATTGAAAAGGATAAGGAAGGAAACTACATCTTCTTAAAAGGCACCATAGATAATGAAACTTTCATTATTAAAAATGTATGCACCTAGTACTGTACCATGGAAATTCTTAGAGAAAAATCTGTGTGAATTGCAAGGAGATATAGTCAGAAAAATTTTAACAATGAGTTCTCAAACTCCCTCTCTCAGAACTAGATAAATCTAACCACAAAATAAAAAAGAAGGAACTTTGGAAGGTCAAAAAACTTAGAAAACTTAGCTATTCCAGTCTTCTGGAGAAAATTTGATGGGTTTAGAAAAGAATATAACTTTTTCTCTCCAGTACGTGCCACTTATATCTAAATCGAGCATGTACTACAGCATAAAATCTTTATTATCAAAGGTAGAAAGGCAGAAGTAATAAATGCATACTTTCTATATCATGATGAAATACAAATTACATGTAAAAGGGTCACAGAAAGATAAATCAAAAGTTAATTGGAAACTAAATAACTTAATTTTAAACAATGAGTGATTCAAAAGGCATATCACAGAAATTATAAAAAATTATAACTAAGAAAATGATAAATATGAGACATCATACCAAAATTTGTGGGATATAGCCAAGGCAGTTTTGAGGGGAAACCTTATTTTCCTAAATAATTTTTATGAATAAAATAGAGAAAGAGGATATCAATGAATTTGGTATGCAACTAAAAAAGCTAGAAAAAGTACAAATTAAAAATTCCCAATAAAATAGCAAATTAGAAATTATGAAAATCAAATGAGAGATTTAAAAAATTGAATGCAAGACAATCATTGATCTTATAAATCATGGACCTAATAAAACTGAATTGGTTTTATGAAAAAAAACAATAAAATAGATAAAACTTTGGTAATTATGATTTTAAAAATGGGAGAAAACTGAATTACCAAGATCAAGAATGAAAAGGGTTAACTAACCCCCAAGAAGGAGGAAATTTAAAAAATAATTTAGAGCTACTTGGCCAAACTGTGTACCAACAATTTAGATAAATTAAGTGAATTAGATGAATATTTACAAAAATACAAACTTCCCAGAATAGCAGAAAAAATACATAAGTAAATACATTTCAGAAAAAAAATTAAAGTAACCATCAATAAACTCCTTAAGAAAAAGTCTCTAGGTCCAGATGGATTTGAAAGTGAATTCAACCAAATATTTAAGGAACAATTTATCCGAATTCTATGCAAACGACTTTAAAAAAATAGGAGGAGCTCTGCCAAATTCCCTTTGCCACACCACCTTGGTGCTGATACATAAACTAAGAAAAAACAAAGCTAAGAAAACTAAAGACCAATCTCTGTAATGAATATTGATGCGGAAATCCTAAATAAAATTTTAGCAATGAGAATACAACAAAGTACTACTACTGGGATAATAGAACATGGATCATGTAGGATTTATACCAGGTAGACATTGATGGTTAAATGTTAGGAAAACACTCAACATAATTGAACATTAAAATAACAAAACAAACAGAAACCATATGATTCTCTCCATACATGCTGAAAAAGACTTTGATAACATACATTCATTTCTATTAAAAATCATTAGAAAGTTTAGGAATAAATGGAGTTTTTCTAAAACCATTAACAAATATGTACATTGGGGAGCAAAAATATATTAGTGTCCCAGATTTCCCATATCCCTTCCAACATTAATCATTGTCTTTTCTGGTGATATTGGCCAGTCTGAGAGGTGTGAGGTGGTATCTCAGAGATGCATTAATTTTCATTTTTCTAATAAGTAATGATTTAGAGCAATTTTTCATATGACTATGGATTGCTTTGAATTCCTCAGATGTAAATAGCTTTTGCATATCTTTGACCATTTGTTAATTGGGGAATGGCATCTTCTTTTCAAAATTTGAATCAGTTCTATGTATATTTTAGAAATGAGTCCATTGTCAGAAATACTAGTTGCAAAAATTGTTTCCCAATTTACTACATTTGTTTTGATCTTGGTTACAGTGGTTTTGTCTGTGCAAAAGCTTAATTTAATGTTGTCAAAATTATCTAGCTAATTTAAATGATGTTCTCTATCTCTTCCTTGGTCATAAATTATTTTCCTTTCCATAAATCTGACAGGTACTCCTTGATCTTCTAGTTTGCTTATAATATTGATTTTCATGTCCAAATTCTGTATCCATTTAGATGTTATATTGGTATAGGGTGTGAGGTATTGGTCTAATCTAAGTTTCTTCCATACTAACTTCTAATTTTCCCAACAGTTTTTAATGAAAGAAGAGTTTTTATCCCAATAGCTGGACTCTTTGGGTTTATCAAACAGCAGATTACTATATACTATATACTATTTGCAGCTAGTCTATTCCACTGATCCACAACCCTATTCCTTTTTTTTTTTAGGTTTTTTGGAAGGCAAACTGGGTTAAGTGGCTTGCCCAAGGCCACACAGCTAGGTAATTATTAAGTGTCTGAGACCTCATTTGAACCCAGGTACTCCTGACTCCAAGGCCGGTGCTCTATCCACTGTGCCACCTAGCCGCCCCTTTTAGATGATTTTCTTGGGTTCGCTTAGTACATATGATAACCAAAAAGAATAAAAGTTTTACTTCCTCATTGCTAAGTCTGATTCCTTCTATTTCCTTTTCTTCTCTTATTGCTAAAACTAATATTTCTAATGTTATATTGAACAGTAATGGTGATAATGGAAATTCTTGTTTCACCCCTGATCTTATTAGAAATTCTCAAAGGAAAAGGGGGGGGGTGGCTTGGTGGCACAGTGGATAGAGCACCGGCCCTGGAGTCAGGAGTACCTGGGTTCAAATGAGGTCTCAGACACTTAATAATTACCTAGCTGTATGACCTTGGGCAAGCCACTTAACCCCATTGCCTAGCAAAAACCTAAAAAAAAATTCTCCAAGTTTATCCCCATTATATAAAATATTTACTCATGGTTTTAGATAGGTACAACTTTATTTTAAGGAAAACTCCATTTTTTTCTAAAATTTCTAGAGTTTTTAATAGAAATGGACGCTGTATTTTATTAGTCTTTTTGAGGATGAATAGATAGGATCATGATTTCTGTTGGTTTTGCTATTGATACATTTAATTATGTTGAGAATTTTCCTTATATTGAATAATATCTGCCTTCTTGGTTTAATCTTACCCAGGTCATGGTGTCTTAGCCTAGTAACATGCTGTAATCTCACTGTTAAAATTTTATTTAAGATTTGTGCATCAATGTTCATTAGACACATTGGTCTATAATTTTCTTCATCTGTTTAGGTTCTTCCTGTTTTAGGTATCAGCACCATGTTTGTGTCACAAAGGGAATTTGGCAGAATTACTTCTCTTTTTTTAAAAGCAGTTTGTACAGAAGATGAATTAATTATTCCTTAGATGTTTTCTAGAATTCACCCACAAATCCATCTAGACCTGGAGACTTTTTCATAGGGAATTTATTAATGATTTCTACAATTTATTTTTCTGAAAAGGGATTATTTAAGTATGTTATTTCTTCCTTTGTTAATCTGGGAAGTTTGTATTTTTGTAAATATTCATCCATTTCATTCAGGTAATCATATTTATTGGCATAGAGTTCAGCAAAGTAGCTATGAATTATCTCCTTAATTTCCTCCTCACTGGTGGTGAGTATACCCTTTTCATCTTTGATACTGGTAATTAGGGTATTTACTTATTTTTTAAACCAGATTAATCAAAGTTTTACCTACTTTATTGTCTTTTTCATAAAACCAACTCTTAAAAATATTTACAAGATCAATGAGTTTCTTGTTTTCAACTATATTAATCTCACCCTTGATTTTCAGAATCTCTAAATTGGTATTTAATTAGAGATCTATAATTTGCTCTATTTCTAAGTTTTTATTTGAATATCCAATTCATTTATCTCCTCTTTCTCTATTTTATTCATATAAGCATTTAGAGATACAAATTTTCCCCTGAAAACTGCCTTGACAGCATTCTATAAATATTGATATGATGTCTCTTTATTGTCATTTTCTTGGATACAATTATTGATTATTTCTATAATTTTGTTGTTTAATCCACTCATTATTTATAATTAAGTTATTTAATTTCCAATTGTCCTTTGGTTTATTTTCCCCTGACTCTTAATTGTATATGATTTTTATTCCATCATTATCTGAGTATGCATTTATTTCTGCCTTTCTGCATTTGATTAAAAAGATTTCTTGACCAATACATGATCAATTTTTGGTTAGCTTCCATGTAGTGCTGAGAAAAATGGAAGATTCATTTCCATCCCCATGAAGCTTTCTCTAGAAATATATCATCTCAAAGTTTTCAAAGATTTCATTCAGCTTCTTAACTTCCTTCTTGTTTATTTTCTGGGTAGATTTATCTAGTTCTGAGAGATGGAGGTTGAGGTCCTCCATTATTAAAGTTTTTCTGGCTATGTCTTCTTGTAATTCACTTAGTTTTTCCTTGAAGTATATGGATACTATACCATTTGGTGCCTATATGTTTAGTAATGTTATAACTGCAATGCCAACAGTGCCTTTAAAGAATATGTAGTTTTCTTCCTTATACCTTTTAATGAACTATTTTATAATGATATATTTAATTATTTTTTATTTTAATAGTCTATTTTCTTGCTTTTGCTTTATCTGAGATCTAGATTGTTTCCCCCGATTTTTTCTTCAGCTGAAACATAATATATATTTTCTCCATCTTTTTACCATTACCCTTTGTTTATCTCTCTCCTTCAAATGGGTTTCATGTAAACAACACATTGCAGGCTTCTGGTTTTTAATGTATTCTGTTATCAATTTCCATTTTATGGAACAGTACAACCTGCTCACATTTACAGTAAAGAGTACTAATTCAGTATTTTTGTCCATATTATTTTTTGAAATTTATATATTTTTTCCCTTTCCTCTTATTCCTCCTCATTAAAGATTTAGTCTCATTTCCCTTTAATTTGTCTTTTAAAATTTGACTTGCAGCTTATTTTCACTTTTGGCCTTCACCTTGCCTTTTCAGTCCCTTCTTCCCTTATCTTTCCCTTTTCCCCTGCACCCCAATTCCCACCCCCACCATCCCTGTATGGTACAATAGATTTTTAAAAGCAAGTTGAAATGTTTCTAATTCCCTCTTTGGGCTATATCTATTGAAATGAATTTACTCAGTGTTGACACTCTCCCTTCTTCCTTCTAAAATTATAAATCTGGGGGTAGCTAGGTGACATAGTGGATAAAGCACTGGCCCTGAAGTCAGGAGTACCTGGATTCAAATCCGGTCTCAGACACTTAATAATTACCTAGCTGTGTGGCCTTGGGCAAGCCACTTAACCCCGTGTGCCTTGCAAAAAATCTAAAAATAAAATAAAATAAAATAAAATAAAATAAAATAAAATAATAAATCTGTTGTTACTTATTTCTCAAGTAATATTCATTATGGATTATCAATCACAGCTTGCTTGGTTGATTGCTTGAAAAGCTCAATGTATTATCAATGTACAAACACAGATTGATTTATTGTTTGATAAGCAGCATGCCTCAAAGTCATTAAGTACCTTCCCCTCTTCTCTCTCAATCTAAGAACACTTTTCAAAAGCCTTGAATTACAACTAATTATGCCATTTTTATACCTTACTCCCTTTTCAAGTAATCTTTAAGGGCACATAATCCTCTGGAACAAAAATATCTTTCAAAGCCAAATCATTTCATGAACTGTTTGTACTCCATATCCCAAGCATATTTTCTCCTACACTCCCCCTCCCTGCAGGGTACTTAACCCCTTGTTAGTAAAGTATGGTTTAAGTCTAACTTTGATTTAATTAATTATTAGAAGCTCAAAGTACTGGAAAACTCTTAAAGTCTCACCTAAGAACTTTATAATTGATTGTTCATTATGGGAGGAAAGGACTGAAGAGGAGATGACTTATGTCCTCATCAGAAAAAGAGCTATGCTTTGTGAGTTCAGCAGAATTAGGGCAGGTCAAAGGAAACTGAGACACTTAAGTTTAGAGTGCATACCCTACTTTTCTTCAGGGCTTTTTTTCACATAGTGATGGCATCTTGGACCTCTAAGATGGAGATACAGGATCCAATCATACCCACATCTTTTAAGTCAAATCTCTTCAATTATATTCAACCCTTTCATTATCCTAAGAAAAGAACAATTATCAAGAATTTTAAGTATTATATCTTCCCTTTTAGGGTTGTATACAATTTGATGTTCTTGATTTGTGTTTTGTTTTGTTTTCTTCTGTCTTTCCCCTTTTCATTTCATTTTTTTATGTATCTCTTCGGTTATGTATTTGGTGATTGAATTCTATGTTTATGAAAGGTATTAAAACATAAAATAGTAAGAAATCTGAGTGGAACCAAGATGGCAGCATGAAGCTAACATACTCCCGGAAAACAAAGAAAAATAAAGCCTCTACTTTGACATTCACACTACAGATTCCACCAAGAAAGGGAGAAGATTCAAAGAAGTTTTTAACTGTGGACATCATGAAGGATTTTCTTTGAAGGTCTATCTCTTTGGGAGAAAAGGGGAAGTAAAGTCCAGGAAGCAGGAGAACAGGGAAAATCAGTAGGAGGCTGTTAACCACAGTACAATTGAGGTCCCAGCTGCTAGATGGCAAGTCAGCAGAGAGGATCCTAACCCTAAACAAAGTCTGAATCCTGAAAACACTGAGGTAAAAGACAGGACTGGGTTGGGAACAATACTCTGTTAAGTCAGAACCTGGGTATAAAGGAGGGGAAAAAACATCTGCAAGGGCAAGGACTGGAGTTCATAGGCAACATCTTGGCCAACAATGAAGCAGAGATCAGACCCCAACCCCAGGAAAATAAAAGTTTGGTTCTATACTCCATATACCCCAAGAGCAGAACTGCAACAGCAAAGATGAATAAAAAAAGGTAAAAGAGTGCTGATTATAGAAAACTATTTTACAGCCAAAGATGACAGCAATGGAATGTCTGAAAATGAAAGCAGTGAAAAATCACTCAGAGGAGAAGTATCAAAATAGTCTATAAATTAGACCAAACATAAAACCTCATTGAATAGCTTAAAAAAGAATTTCAAAACCAAATAAGAGAGGAAAAAGAAAATTGGAAAAAAATAAATGAAAGTCATGTGGGAAAATTTGAAAAGTTGAACAAAGAAATCAGCTCTTTTAGAAGTGAAAATAATGAGCTGCAAAAGCAAATACAGAAGATAATTGAGGAAAATAAAAACTTAAAAAGTAGAATTGAACAATTAGAACAATTAGAAACCAATGAACATACAAGACTAGAATATTCCAAAATAAAAAGTTGAAAAATTTGAAGAAAATGTAAAGTACCTTCTAGGAAAAAATGAATGACCTGGAAAATAGACCCAACAGAGACAATAGAAGACTCATCGGACTACCAGAAAGCCTGGATCAATAAAAGAACATGAATAAGATCATTCAGGAATTTATAAGGAAATGCTGTCCAAAGCTACTAGAATAAGGTAACGATATAACTACTGAATGAATCCTCAGAACCCCTCCAGAAAGGGACCCAATGATTAAAAACTCCAAGGGCTGTAATAGCCATATTCCAGAACCTCCCTCCCCAAAAAAAAGAGAGGATACTGAAAGCAGCAAAAAGAAAACAATTTAAAAGCAAAGGAAACACAATCAGACTCACAGAGAGCCTATAAACCTCAATATTCAAGGATGAGACCATATATCAAAGGGTAAAAGACCTGGCATTAAAAAATAATATATTAAAGACACAACTGAAGAGATACAAAAAAAACTGTAAAATGAAACAGGGGACTAAAAAAAAAAACAAATCCTTGTCCCAAAAAGAGAAGATATAATAATTCTAATTCTTTAGAACTTTACTTCTCTAAGGAAAATTAGAGGCTAGAATATAAGTGAAGAGAATGAACCTTTGAGTTCACTGGCAATGGCGGAAAAATATGGAAGTACTTTTGTGATGGACTTACCATAAAGAATGTGATCCACCCACAACAGAGTTGTAGGTGTTGAAATAGTCAAGCACATTGAGAAATATTTTGCAAATGAGTCCAAGAAAGATCAAAATACACAGTTTGAAGATGAGGAAGCACAAGCTCCTACATCTAAAGACTCCAAGAAAAGCAGAAATTGGACTCAGGCTATGACATAGCTCAAAAAAGACTTTGAAAATGAAATGAGGGAGTTGGAAGAAAAACGGGAAAAAGAAATGAGAGAAATGCAGGAAAAACATGAAGATGAAGTCAACAGCTTAGTCAAGGAAATCCAAAAAAATGCTGAAGAAAATAGCATGCTAAAAACCAGCTTAGGTCAAATGGATAAAACAGTTCAAAAAGTTATTGAGGAGAAGAATGCTTTAAAAAGCAAAACTGGCCACATGGAAAAAGAGATAAGAAAACTCTCTGAGGAGACCAAATCCTTCAGATAAAGAATAGAATTCAGGAAGATTGATGAATTTGCCAGAAATCAGGATTCAATACTTCAAAACCAAAAAAATGAAAAATTAGAAGAAAATGTGAAATATCTCATTGGAAAAACAACTGATATGGAAAACAGACATAGGAAAGATAATTTAAAAATTATTAGAATATCTGAAAGTCATGATCAGGAAAAGAGCCTTGACATCATTTTCAAAGAATTACTACAGGAAAATTGCCCTGATATTCTAGAAGCAGAGGGCAAAATAGAAATGGAGAGAATCCACCGATCCCCCTGAGAGAGCCCCAAAAACCAACCCATAGGATTATTATAGCCAAGTTCCAGAACTCCCAAGTCAAAGAGAAAATATTACAAGCAGCCAGAAGGACACAGTTCAAATATTGTGGAGCTGTAGTCAGGATCACACAGGACTTAGCAGCAACTACATTGGAAGCTCATAGGGCTTGGAATATAATATACCAGAAGACAAAAGAGCTTAGAATGCAGCCAAGAATGAACTACCCAGCAAGGATGAATGTCCTCGTCCAGGGAAAAAAGATGGACTTTCAGAAAACCAGGGGAATTTCAAATGTTCCTTTTGGAATGGCCAGAGCTGAACAGAAGGTTTGATCTTCAGATACAGGACTCAGGTGAAGCATAGAGAGTAGAGGAGAAAGGGAAGATATGAGGGACTCAACGATGATGAACTGCATGTATTCCTGCATAGAAAAATGACACTGATTAAAATCATATGAACCTTCTCAGCTAATAGAGCAGGTAGAGGGAGCTTTTATAGTTGAAGCACAGGAGAAAACTGAATTTGAACATAAAATATGGTGTAAAAATGGAGTCAATAGAAAAAAAGGGAAATGTAGTGGGAGAAAGAAAAATGAGAGGGGGAATAGGCCAAGATATTTCATATAATAAGATTTTTCTTTATTACAATGAACTATTGCAATGATATGGAAGGGGGGAAGGCAAGGGGGAATGAGGGAATCTTTGCTCTCATAAGAGGTGGCTAGGAGAGGAAACAGCATATATACTCAATGGGGTATAGGCATCTGGAGTAAGAAGAGGGGTAGCAGGGGAAGGGGTGGGGATGTGAATAAAGGAGGAGAGGATGGACCCCATGGGGGGAGAGTGGTCAGATATAACACATTTTCTTTTTTACTTCTTGCAAGGGTCTGGGATTGGATGGCCTGCCTGGGACCATAGGGCCAGGTGGATGCTGGGCCTAGGGGGTGGTATTGGGGCTCAGGGCCTCTTGGTCCCAGGACCAGGGGTCTGTCTGCTGCACCACTCAGCTACCCTACAGCAGAGTCAAAGTGAAAGGAGAGAGAAAATATAGTACATAGTAGTGGGGAAATATGAAAGGAGGGAGTTGTGATCAGCACTGGCAATGGTGGAAAAATATGGAAGTACTTTTGTGATGGACTTACCATAAAGAATGTGATCCACCCATGACAGAGTTGTAGGTGTTGAAACAGTCAAGGACATTTATTATTATTATTATTATTTTGGGGGGGGGGGGGATGCAGGGCAAATGGGGATGGGTGGCCTGCCTGGAGATGCATAGCAAGGTGATCATTGGTTGTCTGAGACTGGATTTGGACCCAGGTGCTCCTGGCTCAAGGGCCAATGCTCTGTCTGATACCCAGCCACCCCTACTATTATTACTATTTTATTTTATTTTTGGTTTTTTTTCTTTTTTTTGGTTTTTTGTAGGGCAGTGAGGTTCGGGTGGCTTCTATGTCACACGGCTGGGTGATTTGTTCAGTCCATGGGCCAGATATGGGCTCGGATGCTCATGGCTCCAGGGCTGGTGCTGCGTCCATTGTGCCACCTGGCCATACCTACAATTATTACTATTATTTTTTAATTTTAATTTTTTTCTCTCCCCTTTACTTTATCACTCAAGCAAGTCTATATTTACAGGGGGAGGGGTATTTTGTGTACTCTTAAACAAGAATATTTTATTAATGTAAAAAAAAATATTTGTACAAAATGAGAATAAATATTAAAAAAAATCAAGTATGGTCCTGACTCCTAAGCAGTTCTGTCATAATACCAGTCAGGATAAGTGGTCCAAAATCTATCCTGCGAAGTAATCAAGGATTGGATTTTTATAAAGACAAGAGAAATTCCAACATTCATCATTTAGGGCAGTGTAGAACTTGGGGCAGAAAAACAGAAGAAAAAAAACGTGACACAGAAGATATCAGTCTCATAAGTTAATTAAGGATATTTGAAGCCAGAATGAAAGAAAAATAACTTTTATTTTAACAATCAGAAGGGAGGTAAATTTAAAAAGGTAGGAAATATGACTAAAATGCAACACAGTAGAAGGAGAATACTCAATAGGTGGAATTATGAATGGATCCAATCCTTCTGTACAATAATTTGGAACTATGTCCAAAGGGCTATCACACTGTGCATACCCTTTGATCCAGCAATGCCACTATTAAGTATGTATACCAAAGAGATTATAAAATGGGGAAAAGACTCACATGTACAAAAATATTCATAGCTGCTCTTTTTGTACTGGTGGAGAATTAGAATAGCTGAACAAGTTATGGTACATGAATATAATGGAGTACAATTGTTCTATAAGAAACTTTGAATGGTTGGACTTTAGAAATAAAGCATGAAAAGAATTCCTGATGCTGAGTGAATGGAGCAGAACCAAGAAAACACTGTACTCATTAACTAAAACACTGTGAGATGATCAACTATGATGGATGCAGCTCTTCTCAGCAGTTCAAAGAGCTAGGATAACCCTGGAAGACCTGTTATGGACAATGCCATCCATATCGAGAACGGGGAGGGAAAAAAACCCCACACAATCTGAATGGATACCATGTTCATTTTTAAAAACTGTTGTTATGTTTTTCCTTCCTATACCATGGTTTTATTTTCCTTTAGTCCAAACTAGTCATATAAAGAATGACTAATATGTAAAAATGTTAAAAACAAATGTACACATGCAACTTTAACTTGACTGAGGGGTTTTGTTGCTAAGGGAAGGGAAGTGAGAGAAGGGAAGATGATAGAAAAATGTCTAATAAAAATATACAAGTGGATGTATGTTGAAAATTTTCATGACATGTAATTGGAAAAATAAAATAAAATAATACAAATAAATTATGGTTTATGAAAAAAAGCCCTTAAAAAAGCAGGATTGTTAACTTCAATTTAAGTGTCTCATCATACTATGACTCACTTTATTCACAAGGTGCTAAGCACCTTGTCTAATGAGGGCATCATATGTTGCAAGGATCTGAGACAATGTCTCTGTAACTTACAACCATTTGCAAAAAATTCCAGAGCTTCCCAGTACTTAGAGCTCTTCAAGATTGTTATAGTCAATTAGATCAGCTTCTGATGTTTCACTTAACAAGGGGTTCAGTACCCTGGGTGGAGAGAAATGGGTGTTAAAAGGGAAGAGACAATTGACCCTGGTTCAATTAAGAAGGTGTTAACTACCCTAGATAGGGAAGGGGGGCAAAGTGTGAAAAAAATAGGCCTGGGGCAAGGGAGGGGTACAAATAATTCAAGAAATGATATGGCTTTGGATGATACTTTGACTCATGAAGAAGATTGAGTGTGCTTAAATGATTATAATTTCAATTTGTTACAATTTGAATCAATGCTGTTTATCAAGCAGTCAAATAAACAATCTGTGATGATATATTGATAACAATAGGAGATTATCAAGCAATCAAATAATCAAACTGTGTTTTATGGTACCTGATAAATAATACAGCACTAAGGAAGAGGCACAAAGATTTATAATTTTTGAGGGAAAGAAGGGATAATGTGAATGAGGAGTAAATTTTATTCAATAAATTTAGTTCAGGGAAGGAATAAGATATCTTCCCACTTGGGTTTAAAAATCGAACTTAATCTACAGGGAAGGAGGGACAGGGAATGGGAAATGTGTGGGTTAAAAATCAACTTAAAAAATACAGGGACTCCTCTGAACAAATAAGAAAGTTTATTTTGGCCTTTCTTCAGAAAAGGGCACACTCCAAGTATCACAAAGTTAGTGAAGATCAAGGAACTGCCCTGAATTGACAGTTAAGCAAGATTATATGGTTTAACATGATCCCCTTCCTGTCATCCCTCTCTGTCAACTCATTGGTTAGTCCTCAGAACTCCATTCTACATTTGAAAATCTACTGCAGCAAAAAAAAAGAATGAAAGGTTTTAATAAAACATTACCTCACCATCCAGATGCTGAGAATAACCTTCAGAATTATGCTATTTTATTGAAGTAACAGTCTACATATTATCAAACAAGAGGAGTCTTATGAGTTTTGTTTGAATGCAAGGTTTTTCTCATGGGAATAGTCTACATTTTCCCAGTTAAGATAGTTTTATCATCAAATAGGTGACTACCTAAAAATGTAAGGTATCTCTGGAAATGGTCCACTATTTCTCCCCCAAAAGAATCATGAGGGTGCCTGGCTTGGAATGCAAGATGTCTCTCCCGCTTTCTTCTAAGAATAGTCCAAGAGTAATAGTCTGTCTTTGTTTTAATGATATTTAACCCTGAGAGGACTTCACTAGGAATATTAACTCTTAAGAGGGAATATCCCTCTCAGGAAGATAACAGAAGAAAGAACTGATAAAAGGAAAAGGACATTATAAGTGAAAATAAACTGAAACTTAAATTCCTAAAATAAAAGTCAAAGGGAAAAAGGAGTAAAATTGTGGTACTAAGGAATAAGAGAAAAGGAAAAAGATAAATACAAATGTAGAAATATAGCTTGGAATTAGTAATCTTCACTGTAAATGTGAATGGGATTAACTCTCCCATGAAATGGAAGTGGATAGCAGAATGGATTTAAAAACACAATGCTACAATATGTTGTTTACAAGAAACACATTTGATGCAGAGAGATACAGGGTAAATTTAAAAGGTTGGAGCAAAATATATTATGCCTTAGTGGAAGCAAAAAAAAATCTGGGGTAGTGATCCTAATCTCAGAAAAACCAAAAACCAAAATCAATCTCATTAAAAGGGATAAGGAAGAAAACTACATTTTCTTAAAAGGCGCCATTGGAAATGAAGCTATATCATTACTAAACATGTATGTACATAGTAGTATACCAACTACATTCCTAGAGGAACAGCAGAGGACATTACAAAGAGAAATAGACAGCAAAATTTTCATCATGGGAAACCTCAAACTCCTCTCAGAGCTAGATAAATCTAACAACAAAATAAACAAGAAGGAAGTTAGAATGTCAATGAAATCTTAGAAAACTTAGATAAAAGATAGACCTCTGGAGAAAACTTAATGGGGATAGAAAGAATAGACCATTTTCTAGACAGTATATGGCACCTTCATCAAATCTGACCATGTACTATGGCACAAAAGCATTAAAATTATATGCAGAAAGGCAGAAACTATAACTACACACTTCTCAGATTTGGACACAATAAAAATTACATGCAATTAAGGTTAAGAGAAGAAAAACCAAAGAACAGTTGGAAATTAAATAACTTAATAATTAATAATGAATGATTCAAATCACAAATTATGGAAATAATCCATAATTGTATTCAAGAAAATGATTGCAATGAGACATCATAGCAAAATTTATGGGATGAAACTAAGGCAATTTTGAGAGGAAACTTTATATATTTAAATGCATATTTGAATGAAACAGAGAAAGAAGAGATACATGATTTGGGTATGCAATGAAAAAAGTTAGAGAAAATTAAAGATGCACAATTAAATACCAAATTAGGGATTATGAACATCAAAGATTATTTTGAGATGAATAAAGTTGAAAGAAAAAAACCCTTTGACCTTATAAATATAACTAAGAGTCTGTTTTATGAAAAAGTCAATAAAATAGGCAAATGGCTTGTTAAATCTCATTTTAAAAAAAAAAACAAAAGAAAACCAAATTAAAAGTATCAACAATGAAAAGAGTGAACTAACCACTATTGAGGAAGAAATCAAAGAGATAATTTGGAACTACTTTGCTGAACTCTCTGCCAATAAATTGAACAACTTGAGTGAATTGGTTGAATATTTACAAAAAAGGCAAACTGCCCATATTAACAGACTGGGAAATAAATTATTTAAATAATCCCATTTCAGAAAAAAAATCAAAGAAACCATCAATAAACTCACTAAGAAAAAGTCAGCAGGTCCAGATAGATGTACCACTGAATTACACCAAACATTTAAGGAACAATTAATTCCTATTCTACATAAACAATAAAAAATAGGAGAGGAAGGAGTTCTGCCAAACTCTTTTTATGCCACCAAAATGGTGCTGATACCTAAACCAGGAAGAAACAAAACAGACAAAGAATATTATAGACCAATCTCCCTAATGAATATTGATGCAAAAATCATAAATATAATTTTAGCAATGAGATTATAGAAAATTTTTACCAACATAATACACCATGATCACTTCGGATTCATACCAAGCATTCAGGGATGGTTCACCATTAGGAAAACACTCAATATAAAAAAAAATAACAAAACATTGCAAAACCAACAGAAATCCTATGATTGTCTCAATAGATGTTGAAAGAGCCTTTGATAAAATACAACATTCATTCATATTAATAAAACTAGAAAGTTTAGAAAAAAATGGATTTTTCCTTAAAATAATAAATAATATCTATCTAAGCCAGCAAAATATATTAATTAAATGGAAATAAACATAACATTTCCAATATATTCCAGGGTGTAACAAGTATGCCATTTTCACCACTATTATTAAATATAGTATTAGAAACAGCTGTAGCAATCAGAGAAGAAAAAGAAATTGAAGGATTCAGAATTGGCAATGAGAAAACTTGCACTCTTTTTTTTTGAGAAATAAAATATCTTTTTATTTTTTTATTTTGAATTTATTTCTACAATTCCCCCCCCCCCCCCAGTCTTGCTTCCTTCCTCCCAAGCCCCACAGAATGTAGTCTATTAGTCTTTACATTTTTTCCATGGTATACACTGATCTCAGTTGAATGTGATGATAGAGAAATCATATCCTTTAGGAAGAAAAAATAAAGCATAGTACCTGATTGTTGCACTAATGGAATAAACAAGTCCATCAAAGTTGGTTATTATGCCCATGTTGCTCCTAGGGTGCACAGTGTTCCTCTGGTTTTATTCATCTCACTCAGCTTCAGTTAATGCAAATCTTTATGGCCTTCCCTGAATTCCCATCCCTCCTGGAGTCTAATAGAACAATAGTGTTCCATCACAGATAGATAGATAGATAGATAGATAGATAGATAGATAGATAGATATAGATATAGATATAGATATAGATATAGATATAGATATAGATATAGATAGATATAGAACAGATAGATAGAGATAGAGATAGAGATAGAAATAAAGATAGAGATAGAGACAGAGATAGAGATAGATATAATAGATGTAGAATATAGGTATATAGACATATCACATTTTGTTAAGCCATAAACCAATTGAAGGACATTTACTTAATATCCAATTCTTTGCCACCACGAACAGAGTTGCTATAAATATTTTTGTAGAAGTAATAATTTTTTTATATGTTACTAAAATATTTTTGTATAAGAGTAAATATAATACCCCTTGCCCCCAAAAATCTAGACCCTCATGAGAAATAAAGAGGACAAAATGTGTTTCAGTCTGTTTTATGATATCATACGTTCTGACTCAGGTGGATTGCATTCTTTATGATAAGTCCATCATAAAAGTTACTTTCATATTTTTCCACTCTAGCTGTTGCTGATTGTAATTCCCTGCATCCATTCCTCCCCACTACCATATATTGTATTTTCTCTCTCCCTTAACTCTGTCCCTCTTATAAAATGCTTTTCAGGGTAGCTGAGTGGCACAAAGGACTGATCAACGGCCCTGGGGCTAAGAGGTCCTGAGCCCATATACCACCCCTAATACCCAGCAACCACCCAGCCCCGAGGTCCCAGACAGGCCACCCAATCCCAGCCCCTTACAAAAAGTAAAAATGAAAATGTGTTATATTTGACTATTCTCTACTATGATCTACCTGATCCTCCATTACACACATCCCCCAACTTCACTCATTCCCCTTCTCTCCGTTTGACTCTAGATGTCTATACCCTATTGAGTATATATGTTGCTTTCTGTCCAAGCCACCTCTGATGAGAGTGAAGGTTCCCTCATTCCCCCTCACCTTCACCCCTTCCAAATCATTGAAAAAGTTCATTGTAAAAACAAAATATTTTTTATGAAATATCTTAGCCTATTATATCTCTCCTTTCTCTAACTCCCAGTGCATTTCCCTTTTAGCCACTGGCTTCACTTTTACAATATATTGTATCTTCAAATTAATTGTATCTTCATCTATAAAAGCTCCTTCTACTTGATCTATTAAATGAGAAATTTCATATGAATAACATCAGTATCATTTTTCTATGCAGGAATGCATTCAGTTCATCATCATTACGTCTCTCACATTTTGACCTTTTCCTCTGCTATTTTTGCTTCACCTGAGTCCTCTATTTGAAGGTCAAACTTTCTGTTCAGGTCTGGTCATTTCAACAGGAACATTTGAAAATCCCATTTCATTGAAAATCTCTCATTTCCCCTGGAAGAGGATGCTCAGTTTTGCTGGGTAGTTATTTCTTGGTTGCATTCCAAGCTCTTTTTCCTTCCATAATATTATATTCCAAGCCCTATGAGACCTTAATGTAGTTGCTGCTGAGTCCTGTGTGATCCTGACTGCAGCTCCACAATATTTGAATTGTGTCATTTTGACTGCTTGTAATATTTTCTCTTTGGCTTGGGAATTCTGGACCTTGGCTCTAATAATCCTGGGGGTTGCTTTATTTTGGATTTCTTTCAGGAAAAGATCAATGAATTCTCTCAATTTCTATTTTGTCCTCTGCTTCTAGGATACCAGTTTAATTTTCCTGAAGGAATTCTCTAAAAATGAAGTCAAGACTCTTTTCCTAATCATTACTTTCAGGTATCCAAATAATTTTTAAATTATCTTTTCCTGAATCTTTTCTAGATCAGTTTTTTTTATGAGATGTTTCACATTTTCCTCTATTTTTTTCATTCTTTTGGTGTTGAAATATCATGTCTTGACTTCTCCTAAAGTCATCAGCTTCTTTTAGCTCCATTCTATATCTGAAATATTTATTTTCCTCAGAGAGCTTTCTTATCTCCTTTTCCATTTAACCAATTCTGCTTTTTTAAAGCATTCTTCTCTTCAATAACTTTTTGAACTGTTTTATCCATTTGTTCTATGTTGGTTTTTAACATGTTATTTTCTTCATCATTTTTTTTGGATCTCCTTGACTAAGATTCTGACTTTGTTTTCATGTTTTTCTTGCATCTCTCTCATTTCTTTTCCCAGTTTTTCTTCTATCTCCTTTACTTGATTTCCAGAATATATTTTTGAACTCTGTCATAGCCCAAGCCCAACTTCTGTTTTTCTTGGAGTATTTAGTTGCAAGAGCTTGTACTTCCTCATTTTCAGATCAAGTATTTTGATCTTTCTTGAAATCATAGACAAAGAATTTCTCATTGATGTTCCTCTTTTTTCTCTGTTTACTCATTTATATAGATAATCACATCAAATTTATAAGATCACAAGTCATTCCCCAATTGATAAATGGTCAAAGGATGTGAACGGACAGTTTTCAAAGGAAGAAATTAAAACTATATATATGAGCATATGAAATATGCTCTAAATCACTATAGATTAATGTTAATTAAAACAGGTATCATCTCACTCTTATTAGATTATCCCAGATGAGAAAAAGAGAAGATGATCAGTGGTTGTGGGAGACAATTGGGACATTGATGCATTGCTGGTGGAGTTGTGAATGGATCCAACCTTTCTGAAGCGCCATTGCCCAGAGATCAATAAATCTGTTCATACTCTTTGACCTACAATTCCAATTCTAGGACTGTATTAAGAAAAAAAAATGTAAAATTGGGAAAAGCTCTACATGTTCCAGAATATTTTTGTAGTGGCAAAGAATTGGGAAATTGAGGGGATGTCCATCAATTGGGGGAATGGATAAACAATTTATGGTACATGAATACCATGGAATATTATTGTTCTATAAGAAACCATAAATGATTGGGTTCTAGAGAAGATGGAATAAACTATGGAATCTGATGCTGAGGGAAAGTAGTAGAGCTAAAAGAACAATATTCACATCAACATCATGAGATGAACAGCCTTAATGGAAGCAGCCTTCTCTACTGTCCTGAGTACTAGGACAACTGTATTTGACTGATTATGGACTATATTATCCCATACCAGAGGAAAGAAAACAAAACAAAGTTAAACAGACAGAAAATAAACAAACCTTCCAAATTCGATGAACATGTATTAAAAATTTTCTCTTAAGTATCCTTCATGCCAAAAATTACTAATTTGTAAATATGTTTAACAAAATATGTATATAATATGCTAACCTGACTATTCCCTGCTCAGGACAACGGGGTGGGAAGGAAGGCTTGAGGGAACTTTTGTAACTTGTAAATATGCATGTACAAATGGATGAAAATAAATAAACTTTTTGAAAAATGTAAAAAGACAGTAAGAACAACTACAGCAGCCATTCCCCACAATTATCACTGAAATAAGCCACAAACATAATAGTTTTGTAATAAGTAGAAATGAAGTTTATCTTTCATACCTTTATGAGTACCATTGATATCATACTAAAACTGAAAATATTTTTATAAAGAACTTGTTAATCAGTCTTCCAAGAAATGCTTCTGGTAGATGAAGTACAAATTCTGTATTTTGATTTGAATTTCCAGGTAAGAAATCATGGTAAGAAGAAATTAAACCTTTTGTTCCAAGGGCATTCAGGTAATTATTTACATTTTAACGTATTTAAATTTAACATATTTAATATATCCATGTCATTCCATTTCATTTCAGTGTGAGATATCATATTCCCTGAAATATACTTTAATTCTTACTGCATACTTTTATGTGTACATAAACTGTCAGAAACTGATTATACGTACATTATTTTCTCCAACTCATGTTCTCTTGTGTATGGTACTCATATTTTTGTATTGATTCCTCTAAATGTGGTTTTATTCCTGTCACATTTGCAAAGAAAATGAATGAAGTTGACCTGCTGCAGATTAGAGGTTTGACAACTATTATCCCTTATCAAATAACATATTTTACTTGACAAAGTGAGTTTGATGTGGTTCATGGAAATGATAAGTAGGGGGAAAAACAAGTATCCTTTGATGTCTGCAAAGAAAATTTGAATAAAATATCTTTAGAGTGTGAATATTGCTAAGCAAAATTATCTACATAGTAATCAGTGTGGACAATTTTGTAATAAAACATTTTATTCCAATAACCTCTAGATAATTTTCAAACACTATTTTTCAATTAAAAATAATTAAAAACGTTCAAACAAGAAAACCTCTTATAATAAGTTATCTTTAGAATATCCACCTCACTTTGTAATTTCAGTGGTCTAATACTCCACACTCTCATTTGAGATAGATCTAAATATAAGAGTGTTAACATAAGTATGGATACAGAAAAAAAATACAGAAAGTGTTATCAGGGCAAGGGAAAGTTTGGTTAAAATTGAACACATGAATGACATGAATGGCACAGCAAAGACTGGGTAGAGAAACCAGGAAATTTCTTAGGCTTTTTTGAGGTTTCCTTCAGGACCCCCCCCCCCCCCACACACACACACACAAGTAAAGAGAGAGAGAGAGAGAGAAAGAGAAAGAGAGAAGGAGGGAAGGAAGGGAGGAAAGGAGGAAGGGAAGAAGGGAGGAAGGGAGGAAGAGGAAGGGAGGGAGGAAAACATTAATCAAGCCTCTAAATGGATTCTGGAATGATAGAACTCACAAAGGAATGGAGTGGAGCATTTTCCAGTAAGGTCTTTCTCAGGTGAATCAGAAATATGCTAAAGCCAGGGAATTGACATATTGATAGCAATGAGGAGCAGTTGTGACTTGTTAGAGGTTCTCAGCCAAAGGAGAGACCTGGAGCAGAGACCTGTAGAGTCCTTGCTAAGCAGCAGCTACACAGCAGGCCACCTGTGGGGACTCCAACACTCCCCTGTTTAGTCAGTGATTCTGACTGGACTCCAATATAGCAAACTACTAGTATTCCTGACCACTAAGGCCTCAGCCCAGTGATCAAGTTGGTGGTCTCAATCCTGAAAGCCCAGACTAGTGATCAAGTCTCCAGCACTCTGAACCCCAGAAAGTCTGAGTGGACCCCTCCCCAAATACAAAAAGTTTAGAACACCTCCTAAACAAAATTAAAAAAGAGAAAGAAAGGTCAGAGAAAGCTGAGACTATAGAATGTTACCTTGATGAAAAAGGATGGGCAATACACATTTCAAATGAGAATGGCAAATAAAGCACTACATATTGGGGGTAGCTAGGTAGCACAATGTATAGAGTACCAGCCCGGAGTCAGGAGGAACTGAGTTCAAATCCAGCCTCACACACTTAATAATAGCCTTGCTTTGTGACCTTGGGCAAGTCACTAAACCCCATTGCCTTAAATAAATAAAATTTAAAAAAAATTCCTACCTGTGAAGTTTCAGAGGAAGATATGAAGAGGGTTTAACCAGAAAGAATTCTTGGAAGAGTTCAAAAAGGATTTTAAAAAGTAGATAGGAATATTGGGAAAATAAATATAAGATAAATTCATTATCTTCCAAAGGGAAGCACAGAAGTTGACTAAAGAAAATACATCCTTTGAAAATATAATTAGATAATGCAATAACAAATGGAAAAAGATAACAGCTCCTTTAAAAATAAAATCGACTAAGTGGAAAAGAAGATACTAAAGCTAACCAAAGAAAATAATCACTTGAATAATACACTGGGACAAGTGAAGTCTAATGACTTTATGTAACATCAATAAACAGCCTAGCAAATTTTTTAAAAAAAGAAAAAAAATCTAAGATGCCTCAATGGAAAAAAAACAACTAATCTGGAAAACAGTTCCAGTACAGATCATTTAAGAAATAATGGACTATCTGAAAATCACAATTAAAAAAATGATATCAATAGATGCTGAAAAAACCTTTGAAAAAATACAGCACCCAATTGTCCAATTGGGCAAATATCATCTACTAATGGATAGACTGAGTTAATATAATAAAAATGACAATTCTACCACAATTAACCAATGGGGAAAGGCTAGAGACATTCCCAGTAAGATCAGGGGTCAAACAAGGATGATCATTATTATCAATTTATTCAATATCATATTAGAAATGTTAACTTCAACAATGAGAAGAAAAATAAGTTGAAGAAAATAGAATTAGGAAGGAGGAGACAAAACTCTCACTCTTTGCAGATGACATGATGGTATACCTAGAGAATTCCAAAAAATCATCTAAAATACTAGAAATAATTAGCAACTTTAGCAAAGTTGCAGGATATAAAATAAAACCTCATACATCTTCAATATATATATGTGTATATATATATATATATACATATATATATATGTATATATATATATATATATATATATATATATATATATATATGACTAGCAAGATGCAGCAGAAAGAGCTAGAAACCCATTCAAAGTAACTTCAGACAATATAAAATACTTGGGAGTCTACCAGCCAAGGCAGATTCAGAAAATTTTTGAAAACAATTACTAAACACTTCTCACATAAATAAAATTAGATTTAAATAACTGGGCAAATATTGATTACTAATGGATAGACTGAGTTAATACAATAAAAATGACAATTCTACTAAAATTAATCTACTTTTTTGATACCCTACCAATCAAAATTCCCAAAAAATTACTTTAGAGTTAGAAATAATTACAATTGAATTCATGTGGAGAAATAAAAAAGTCGAGAATTTCCAGGGTGCAAAAGAAAATGGCTTAGCCCTGACAGATCTAAAATTATATTATAAAGCATCAGTCATCTCAACTTTCTGGTGTTGGCTAAGAAATAAGAGTGGTGAATCAGTGGAACAGACTAGGTGCAATATCAGGAAATGATTTTGGTAATCTGCTGTTTGATAAACCAAAAGAGTTCAACTATGGTGATAAAAGCTCTCTCTTCAATAAAAACTATTGGGAAAATTGGAAATTGTATATACCTTCAAATGTGAGTCTCAAATGATAATAAAAAGATAATTATGTGAAAAGAAAAATAATGCTATACAATATAATTAAGTTGGTTACATACCTACAGGGCAGAAACTTCCTGGACCAACACCTCATACCATACACCAAGATAAAATCAAAATGGATGCAGGATTTAAACATAAAAACAATATTATAAGCAAGCTAGGAGATCAAGAAACTGATTACTTGTCAGATCTCTAGAAAGGGAAATAAGTTTATGACCAAAGAAGAGATGGAGAACACCATTAAAAATAAACTAGATAATTTTGATTACTTTAAATAAAAAAAAAACTTTTACACAGGAAAAAAAAACACTGTAACCAAGATCAAAAGAAATGTAGTAAATTGGGAAGCAATTTTTATGACTTGTATTTCTGACAAAGGACTCATTTCTAAAATATACAGAGAACTGAGTCAAACTTTAAAAAAAAAGACAAGCTATTCCCCAATTGACAAATAGTCAAAGCATATGCAAAGGCAATTACAGATGAGTAAATCAAAGTAATCCATAGTCATATAAAAAATTGCTCTGAATCATTATTTATTAGAGAAGTGCAAATTAAAGCATCTCTAAGGTACCACCTTATGCCTCTCAGACTGACCAATATGACCAGAAACACAATGATCAATGTTGGAAGGGATGTGGGAAATCTGGGACACTTATACATTGTGGGTGGAGATGTAAACTCATCCTACCTTTCTGGAGAGTAATTTGTAACTATGCCCAAAGGGCAACAAAAATGTGCACACTCTGATCCAGCAAAAGCACTACTGGGTCTATACCCCGAAAGAGATTATGTGAAATTGTAAAAACATTACTTGTACAAAAATATTCATAGCAGCCCTGTTTGTGGTGGCAAAGAATTGGAAACTGAGTGGATGTCTATCAATTGGAGAATAGTTTAATAAACTGTGCTATATGTATGTGATGGAACACTATTATTCTATTAGAAACCAGGAGGGATGGGAAATCAGATAAGCCTGGAAGGATTTGCATGAATTGTTGCTAAGCAAGAGGAACAGATCCAGATTTACATTCTAAACCCTAACAGCAACATGGGAGTAATGATCAAACTTAATGAACTTGCTCATTTCATCAGTGCAACAACTAGGCATAATTTTGGGGTATCTGTGATGGAGAGTACCATCTATATCCAGAGCAAGAATTGTAGAGTTTGAAACAAAGACCAAAGACTATTACCTTTAATTAAGAAAAAGTTATTTTACTATGCAATTTTGTTCTCTTTTACTTTATTTTTCTTCCTCAAGGATATGATTTCTCTCTCACACATTCACGTAAGATCAATATATATTGTGGAAACAATGTAAAGACTTACAGACTGCCTTCTGTGCAGGGTGGGGGGGAGGGAAACTATATTAGGGGAAAAAATGTAAAATTCAAAATAAATAAATCAATTAATTAAAAATACATATATATATAAATATATATATATATAAATATATATATATAAATATATATATATATATATATATATATGTAATATGTGTGTGGGTGTGTGAAATTGGAAAAACAAAAGAAACTGGAAAACATCATTCAAGAAATCATCAAGAAAAATTGTCCTGATATCTACAACCCGGGGGTAAAATTTTCATTTAAAGAATCCTCCCACCAACTCCTGAAAGGTAATGTAAAATTAAGAAGTCAAGGAATATTGTATTCAAATTCCAGAATAATCAGATCAAGAAGAAAATCCTGCAATAGTCAGAAAGGAATAATTCAAATACCAAGGAGTCTCCATCAGGACTGTGCAGAAGTTGAGTACTTCAACAGCAAAGAACTCTAGGTCCCAGAATATATTACAGAGGACAAAGGACCTTGCATTATAACCATGATCAACTGCCCAGAAATATTGCACATATTCATTTAGGGGAAAAAGATGGACATTTAAAATAATAGGTGAATTTCAGTTTGTCCTGATTAGAAAAAAACAGAGCTAAACTGAAAATTTAACCTTCAAACATGAAACTCAAATTATAATAAAAAGATAATTAGGTGAAAAGAAAAAGAATGCTATCGATTATGACTAAGATGGTTAAATACCTACATGGCAGAATGAACCTCTACTCTTGAGAACTGTATCAATATTAGAGGAAATATACTTCGAAGGTATGGATATAAGCTGATTTTGATAGAATCTTTTAAAAAATAATTAAATTTAAAAAAAGGATTTGTACAGGAACAAGAGGAAGGGGGGAGGCTGAATGGGGTAAATTGCAGCACATGCAGAGGCACAAAAGACCAACAGAGGAAAAGCAATGAGGGGGTAAATCTTAGGTGAAGCAGTCTCCTGATTTTCCTACTACTATCTTTTGAGATGTGTTCTACATAAACTTAATTTTGCATCAACAATCTATTTTTAATTGTATGAGTAGATACAATTTCTGGGAAAGTTTTTTGCATTATCTTCTTTATAGGAAATTTGCATTAATCCAGAATTATGGTTATTATGTTTGTTTTTGGTAGTTCCTATAGAACCAGTTGACATACATATGCACACCAACTGAGATACCCACAGACACACAGGTTAAGTTCACAAGCATAACATGATTATGCTGAAAAAAATGTTTCCCATTGCTTCAAAATAATTAAAGCCTTCAACCTAATTTCTACCCATCTTTTGTTAAAAATAAATAGATTTAAACTTGTAAATCATCTGAATTTCTGTAATGTAAAGGTGTAAGTTTCTTTCTCCCTATGATTCCATTTCCTAATGTTGCACAATTCCTGAAACCATATGGTACAGATGGTGAACAGGGATATCTTTACTGGAGGAATACTTATCCTATCTTCCCACCTTGTACTGCCCTTTGCATCCATACTTTTTGCCTAAACAGGAACCTTTTAGGGCCTGATTTATTGCTCATATGGGTCAGATGAGATTAAAGTAACTAATTCTATTTCTGACTCTTTCTTTTATATGTTGACTTCTCTAATTGCAGTTTGTGCTACAGAGTGGGGATAGTTTCAATTTTTCTTTCTGTATCCCCAGAACTTGGCAAAGTGTTTAACAAAAATACCTATCAAGAAATTTCAAAATTAACCCCCCTGCAACTAAATACCCAATTAGAAATTCTAACAATTAAAGGAGGAAATTAATAAAATAAAAAAACAAGAAAGCTAATGAATTAACAAATAAAACCAAGAATTGGTTTTATGAAAAAAATGATAAAATTGAAAAACCTTTGGTTAATTTGATTAAAAGAAAGGAGAAAACCAAATTACAAGTATAAAAATTGTAAAAGGTAAAATTACCACCAATGAGGAGGAAATTAAAGTAATAATTCAGAATTATTTTGCCCAGCTATATGCCAATAAATATGATTATCTGATGAAATGGATGAAAGAAATTCAATAAGTCATCAATGTACTCCCTAAGAAAAAATCTTCAGGGTCAGATGGATTGACAAGCGAATTTTATGAAACCTTCAAGGAACAATTGGTTCCAACTGTGTATAAACTATTTGGAAAAACTAGGTGAAACAGAATTCTACCCAATTCCTTCTTTGACACCAATTTGGTGCTGATAACTAAATCAGGAAGCATCAAAAACAGAGAAAGAAAATTATGGTCAAATTTCCATAATGAATGTGGATGAAAAAAGCCTAACCAAAATATTAGCAAAACATTTATAGTAGGTTATCATTATGATAATACATTATGACCAAGCAGGATTTATTCCAAGAATGCAGTCGAATCGATATTAGGGAAACCTCCAGTATAATTGACTATTTCAATAACAAACCTAACATAAATTATATGACTACCTCAATAGATACTGAAAAAGCCTTTGACAAAATACAGTACCCATTACTACTAAAATCACTAGAGAGCATAGGAATAAATGATTGTTCCTTAAAATTATAATTAGTATCCATCTGAAACCTCCAATAAGCATTATATGCAATGGGGCTAAGTAAGAATCATTCCTAATGAGATCAGGGGTAAAAAAAGGATACCCATTTTTCACCACTATGATTCAATATCACATTAGAAATGTTAGCTTCAACAATAAGAGAAGAAAAACAAATTGAAGAAATTAGAGTTGGAAAGAAAGAAACAAAACTCTCACTCTTTGCAGATGACTAGATGTTATACCTAGAGATCCCTAAAAAAATCATCTAAAAACTACTGGAAACAGTAACTTTAGCAAAGTGGCAGGATATAAAATAAAATCTACATAATTCCTCAGTATTTCTATATATTACGAACAAGATACAGCAGCAAGAGCTAAAAAAAAAAAAATGAAATCCTCTTTCAAATAACATCTGACAACATAACATACTTGAGAGTCTACCTGCCAAGGGAGATGCAGAAACTCTATGAAAAAAAACCAAACAAACTATAAAATACTTTTCACACAAATAAAATCAGATCTAAATAACTGGTCAAATATAGACTGCTCATGGATAGACCATGCTAATATAATAAAAATGGCAATTCTATGTAAATTTAACTACTTATTTAGTGCCATAACAATTAAACTTCCCAAAATTACTTTTAGTGAGCTAGAGAAAAATTGTAACTAAATTCATATGGAGAAACAAAAAGTTTAGAATAACAAGAGATTTAGTGGAAAAAAGTGCAAAAGAAGGCAGTTAGCTGTACCAGATCAAAAATAATATTATAAAGCATCAGTCATCAAAATTCTCTGGTATTGGCTAAGAAATAAAATGGGGGGATGAGTGGAATAGATTAGGTGCAAAAGAGACAACAAGAAATGATTATATTAATCTGCTGTTTGATAAACCCAAAGAGTCCAGTTTATGGGATAAGAACTCACTCTTTTTCAAAAACTGCTGGGAAAACTGGAAGACAGTATAGCAAAAACTAGGATTAGGCCAACATTTCACACTCAATGCCAAATAAGATCAAAATTGGTACAAGATTTAGAAATAATACATAATATTATAAGCAAATTAAGAGTACAAGGAATAGTTGACCTGTCAGATCTATGGAACGGGAAGCTGTTTATGATCAAGGAAGAGAGAGAATACTGTAAAAAAATAAATGAGATAATTTTGATTATATTACATTAAAACATTTTTGGACAAACAAAACCACTGTAACCAAGATCAAAAGAAATGTAGTAAATTGGAAAACAATTTTTACAACAAGTGTTTTGGATAAATGACTCATTTCTAAAATATATAGAGAGAACTAAGTAAAATTTATAATAAAACAAGTCAATCCCCAATTGACAAATGGTAAACGGATATATAAAGGCAATTTTCACATGAGGAAATCAAACCTATCAATAGTCATATGAAAAATTGCTCTAAATTGTTACTGATTAGAGAAATGCAAATTAAAGCAGCTCTAAGGTACCACCTCATACCTCTCAGGTTGACCAATATGACGAAAGTTCAAAAATCAATATTGGAAGAGATGTAGGGAAAACTGGGAAATGCATCACTAATGCATTGTTGGTGGGGCTGTGAAGTGATCCAAAATTTCTGGAGAGCAATTTGAAATTATTTCCAAAGGACAATAAAAATGTGCATACCCTTTGATCCAGTGATACCACTATTGGGTCTGTATCCTGAAGAAATCATGAAAAGGGGGTAAAAATTTAAAATATGCAAAAATATTCATAGCAACCCTGTTTGTGGTGGCAAAGAATTGAACATTGAGGGGATGTCAATCAATTGGGGAATGGCTAAAGAAATTGTGGTATCTGTATGTGATGGAACACTATTGTTCTAGTAGAAATCAAGAGGGATGAGCTTTCAAGGGAAGCCTGAAAAGACTTGCATGAATTGATGCTCAGTGAAATGAGCAGAAAAATTTGGAAAATAGGTGTACACAGAATTCTGCCTATTTCCTTCTTTGACACCAATACCTTAACCAGAATCAGATAAAAACAGAGAAAGAAAATTATAGACCAATTTTCATAATGAAGGCGAATGCATTAAGAGCAACATAGGATCATGATCAATCTTTAATCAGGGACAATTTTAGGGGATATGTGATGGAGAATACCATCTGTATGTAGAGAAAGAACTGTGGAGTTTAAACAAAGGTCAAAGATTATTATGTTCAATTTAAAAAGAAAGTCATCCTATGTATTACATAGGTTGTTATCTCTAATATTTTCTTTCATCCTTTAGGATAGGTTCTTTCTCTTAAAACATTCCATTTTAATGTATGCATACCATGAAAACAAAGGTAAAGATTGTCTCCTATTGGCGGGAGAGGGTAGGGAAGGGAAGGAGAAAACTGTAAAATTCAAAACCTTGCAAAAATGTTTGGTAGAAATTATTACTGTATATTACAGGAAAAATAAAATATTTATATTAAGAAAAAAAGAAATTTCATTTCCTGATTCCCCTAAATACAGTAACAAAATAATGACTTTTGATTAAGTTGACATAGACTTATATTACACTTCTCATTAACATTTCAATGCTAAACTGTGATATTCTGCTTTGTATCTGGTCTTAACCCCTAAGAGAATTTCAAACAATAGAAATTTAGCAAAGATGTTTCTTGATTTATTTTTCCAATTATATGCGAAGATAGTTATCAATATCCTTTTTTTTGTACAGGTTTTTCCCTCCCATTTTTCCATCCCCTCACCGTAACATAGCAAATAATCTGATACAGATTATACTTGGAAAATCATGTTATGCATATTTCCATATTAGCCATGATGTGAAAGTAGAATCAGGTGAAAAGAAAAAAAAAAGATAGAAAATTGTAAATAAAAGTGGAAATAATATCCCTAAATTTCCAAATTTTTCCACTACAAATAGAACTGCTATAAATATTTCTCTACATGTGCTTTTTGGTTGTTTGTTTATCTTACTCTTTCATGTGATCTCTATTTAGGATGCTGAATTAGAATGGTGTTCCTGGATAAAAGGGTACACACACTTTTTAAGCTTCCAAATAAATGTTATTATTTCTAGCTCAAAAATACTTTCTTTGTAATTTGATTGGCATGCACTGAATGAAGAGATTAATTTAGGCAAATTTGTCATTTTGATTATATTAGCTCAGCATACTCATGATCAATTAATATTTATTCAATTTTTAGATCTGACTTTATTTGTGTGAAAGGGGTTTTGTTATTGTTTTCGTATTGTTCCTCAATTTGCCTTATGAGGTAGACATCCAACTATTTTAAGTTGTAGACTCAAAAAATGTTTTATATTGTTTGCAGTTATTTTGAATGGAATTTCTCTTTTAATTGCTATTAGGCTTTGTTATTAATATATGGAAATGCTGGTAGTTTACCTGTATTCATTTTATATCCTGCAATTTTCCTAAAGGTATTGAAGTCCCACCTCATCATAGTGAATGATTCTGTCAATAGATTACTGTTGCAACAGCAATGAAATATTTTTTTTAAATTATTCCAACAATATAAATTAGAGAACTTGATCTATAATTTTCTATGTCTGCTTTTCTCTCTGTCTAGTTTAACATCATTTTTGCATCATAAAAAGAAATTTGGTAGGACTCATTCTTCACTCATTTTTCCAAATAGTTTATATAATAATAGTAGTAATTGGCCTTTAAAGTTTTCATAGAATACACTTTAGAAACACCTGGTCCTGGAGATTTTTTCATAGGAGTAAACTGATAGTTTACTGAAATTATTTTTCTGAAATGAAGTTTTTACATGTTTTATTTTATTTTATTTAAATCTGGTAAATTTTTTTATAAACTCATCTATTTCATGTTATTTATCGAATTTATTGGCATAGATTTGGGCAAAATGGATGTAGCTTCCTTCCTTATCTTTTTTGAAATAGGTATATTTGTCCTTTTTCTTTGTTTCAATTCAGGATAGCTCATCCTATTCCTTTATGTTCACTTAGTTCAAACATAATGTAATCCACTTTAGCTGAAGTATAATATATTCTGCTCCATACTTTTACAGTTACTCTCTTTATATTTCTCTACTTTAAATGTGTTTGTTGTAAACAACATATTTTATAATTCAGATTTTTTTGTTATTTTATTTTTAATTGATATTTTATTTTTCCAGATACATCATGAAAATTTTTCAACATTCATCCATATGAATATGCATATTTTTAAGTTATATATTTTCCTTCCACCCACCCTTCCCACCTCCCCTCATTTCAGCGGTCTACAGTTAGGTGAATACTGTATATACACATGTGTTAAACACGTTGACAGAATAATTATTTTAGGTATAAGGAATTAGGATTAAGGAAAAAAATACATGACAATTTTTTAAAAATGTGAATATAGTGTTCATCAGATTCTGAAGGCTTATTTTTTATTTTGCTTCATTTTTCTTCCTCTGTATGGAGATGACATTGCCCAAAAACAGTCTAATAGGTTGTCCTAGCTCTCTGAACTGCTGAGTGCATGTACATCCATCAATGCTGATCAACCCACAATGTTGTTGTTAAAGTGTAGAATGTATTCTTGTTTCTGCTCTATTTGTTCAGCATCAGATCCTATACTTCATTCCATGCTTCTCTAGAGTCTTACCATTTATGATTTCTTATAAAACAATAATTTTCCATAACATTCATATACCATAACTTGTTCAACCACTTTGGGATTAATGGGAATCCCCTCAATTTCCAATTCTTGGCCACTGCAAAATGACTTGTTATGAATATTTTGGGATGTGTGGCTCTTTTCCCATTGTTTATAATTCCTTGTGGATATAGGTCTGGTATTGGAATTGCTAGATCAAAGATTATGATCAGATTTGTTGTTCTTTGGGCATAGTTCCATATTGTTCTCCAGAGGTTGGAGAGCAATATGGTTGATTCAGTTCACAACTCCACCAGGAATTCATTAATGTGTCAATCACCTCTAACATTTATCATTTTCTCCTCTTGTCATCCTATCAAATCTGATAAGTGTGAGGTGAAATCATATACTTGTTTGAATTTGTATTTTTCCACTCCATAGTTATTTGGAGCATTTTTTCCATATGATGTTTATCTATATCTATATCTAATCTATATCTATATCTATATCTGTATCTGTATCTGTATCTATATCTATATCTATATCTATATCTATATCTATATCTATATCTATATCTATATCTATCTTTAATTTCTTCATTTGAAAACATTCTGTTCAAATGCTTTGAGCATTTATCAATTGGGGAATGACTTGTATCCTTATAAATTTGATACGATTCTTAGCTTTTAGAAATGACAAATTTATCATAATCCCTAACTTTGAAAATTATTTCCCAGCTTTCTGTTTTCTTCTAATTTTAGTGGCATTGATTTTATTAATGTAAAAATTATATTTAATATATTAAAATCAATTTTCAATATGTAACATATTCTATTTCTTGATTGGTCATACATAATATGTAATATTACATATTAAATTTTATGAGTTAAAAACAGTGCTCCCACTCTCAATACTTGTTGACACTCAGACATATTCTATAAAGTTCAAGGTCAGGGTCATTTTAATTTATTTTCTTCTGAAGTCTCTCCTATGATGCTTTGTCTCAGATATTTGGATAGCTGATAAAATGGTGCCCAGTGAAGTTCATCAGTATGCATATCCTTGAATTCTTTTTGTAAATATATACCATCAATAATTTGTACATTATCAATAAACCATTTAATTATTTTAAATGAACTATTACAGAAAATAGCATAAAAGGAGAAATTTCTCAAAGGAGAAATGTCTGATAAGCATGGTAATGAAGGTATAAACTTCTCTTGAGGCAAGAATAAAGAACAACTAAAACATGGTATGTACAATGTCAAAATTTTAATAAATTCATTCTACTTTGATTGACTTGCCTGAAATTAACTGTAATTTTGACAGATCATTGTTGAAAATCAAACATGACTGATAGATATGGAGAGTATGTAATCTCTATCAATAAAATTATGAATTCTACAGGATATTGGATTTTGTTCAATTTGAATTTCTCTTTTAGAGTTAGCTAATGTAGAATGGTGAGATAAATTTATTTATAATCATGGCTGGATATGCTGGCATAACAGGAAAAAATAGAGGAGAAAGTTTCAGACAGAAAGAAGACCCAATGATCATGTATTTGTTCTTTTTGTGGATGATGAATTATTACTATGATAATTTCCCATTTTTTATATAAAGGAAAATACATGAAATCTTGCAATAGCCAAGACTACTGATTTAAATTCAAATGTCTTGGTCTTGGAAGTAAATATAATGAACTTCTGTAACATACACTAGTTTTCCTCATTTAACATTTCAGCAATTTTTTAAACCATATCACCTTGCTTATAGCTATAAACACATATGAATATCTATCTGCAATTGCATACACTTGCATATATAACTTTATAAGTCTAGATCTATTCATAAATGCACACATATACCTGAATGACCATCTGAAAACCGGCATGAATACATCTCTCCTTTTAGATTCTGGAAAAAGATTAGGGAGTTTCCATCCTGCAGGCCATTGGTCTGGTGCTCCCATGGCAACTACAGATCAGACTTGGAATTCAATGTATATAATTGATTTTTAGAGGTAAATTAATGAAATGTTTCATCAAATATAGGTGAATTTTGTTTTACACACACACACACACACACACACACACACACACAAAAAAAAAATCAAACAAATACATATATTTTCAAATCATCCTTAGCAGGAAAAAGGGCTCTCTACCCCATTCTAAAGTATATTGAGATGTTCTGGTAGTCAAAACAAAATTAAATCAAGCCTGCATTGGACTACACAGTGATAGACATTTCTTACTCATACACTCAATGCATTTAATCCACTTAAAATCACTTAATTTTGTAAAGTGATCTGTAATTCAAGGATATAATTAGTATATATAAGTATTTCCCCAAGTACTTCAAGGAATACTCTCTCCTCTACAATCTTGTCTTTTCATGAATTGTCTCAAAATTTAGCTCAAATATTACATAGCACTGATCTTACCAAGTTCACCTTCAAATGTCCTATGTCAGTCAGATGAATCTTCATTTCAAGTTTTACTGGTCTATATCCTTGAGGTCATTCCCAGAACTAACTGTTTCTATTTTTTTTTTTGAGCATAGATACAGTGCTGAGTGCTAAACCTACTAGCAGATTCTTGTGCCTTTTCCTTCTGAAATTTTAAAATTCATAGATTAGAAGAGTTTAGTTTTCACATAAATGGGAAAGAAGAAAAACAAAGGTCAGGAACTAAAAAACCTTTCACATGGTTATATAAACTCCAAGAAGAGAAGGTCCTAGTTCTTGCTCCCTACACAATGTCACTAACCACAATCTTTAAGGCAAGAAGGCACAGCACCAGGAAGATTATAGTGAAAATGATTAAGACAAGAGAGTCATGATAGAAACCTTCCAAGACCTTTATAATTCTTCCATAGCCAGTCAAAGATATCTCCATTCATTATATAGTTAAAAGATTGGGACCAATTATACAATAACTGTGTAAGCTATAGTTTTTCAAAGTGCTTTCTTTACATCCTTTGTGTCATTATTTTCTGGGAAGCAAGTTTTTCAGTTTCTTTACATGGAGAGATATCATTTTAGGTAATATGTCTATAGACCTGGAATGCATTTATATTAATAATTAAAAACACAGGCAATAATTATGAAGTTTGTGGCAAAACTTAACAAAAATGAATAACGTAAAACACAGTTTTTATTATCTTTATGTTGGTCCTTCAAAGACAAAGTTGGCAGAAATGGGGAGAAATGTATTAGAAATGACACTGCTCACAATGTGAACACTTTGTGGGGAAGCTAACCTATAGGAATGAATATTTTAATTTTATTGGTTTAACATATAAAGATAATTGACTTTTGGTTAATGATGGAATCAAAGAAAGAAAGAAAGTTGGTGAAGAATATATTTTGGTGTATCTAGAAAATATAATCAGAACATTAAACTACAGAGTTTGAGAGGAGAAAATACTCTCTATGAACTTCTGCAAAATTACACATCTTAGAGGAAGGAGCTTACTCCGGGGTTCATAAACTTTTATTTTTAATAATTAGTAATTATATAGTAGTAAAAATTGCAGCTTTTTGTAACAATAGGTATATTATATATTTTAAAACATTATGCAGAAGAGTAATGAGGTTTTATAAGACCCCCAAGAGGGGTCTATGAAAATAAAAAAGTGAAGATCCCTTATTTTAGATAAATGGTTCAATAATTAAGCACGAATATCAGCTGATACCCAGAATTTAACAGGGTACACCATTCAGGAAAGTCAGCAGTAAGAAAAGGCTATGTCCTGAAACATAACAAAGTGAAGGAGCCATAACAGAAAAAATGGAGCCTACTTTGACCTTATAGGTTTAGCTGAGACTTGGAGGGATATTATTCATAATTGAAATGTTCCTCTACATGCACAAACCTTAGAGGAAATGGGCTGAAAAAAAAACTATGAAGCAGGTAGGATGTGCATTAAAATTGTATGAAATAATTCATGAACCCAAGGGAAGATGTTTGGGCAAACACAAGCAGAAAGGTCACTGAAAACAGCAATGGAAGCATTTTTTCTTTGAAGACTATTTCAGATCTCTTAGCAGAAAAAAAAAGAATTATGTATAATAAATTTGGAAGGTGGAGTGCAAGACTGGAATAAAAATATTCTCTGCTAATGTTGAGAATTTTTCTAATTATCCATCTACTAGATAAAACATTATCTCTGAAAAAAATTACAGAAGATAAAGACTTCTTGACATGACATAATGGAAAATGTTGTCTTCAAAAGATGGATATACAAATGAGGTTTTTTCTTAAAATCTTTGATGTGGGGAGAATAAATGATTTGCCCATGGTATCAGATTTAAGTATTTTCTGTTAGTTTTGAACTAAAACCTCCATGGTTACAATTATAGAACTTCCACTATTTTACATTGCCTTGTGTTTCTCTATATCCAAAAATGTATATATTTTTAGTAGGTTTACCTCTGAAGTATTCTCTAATGTAGCCACTCTCATGCTATCAATTTTGGTATCAATCAAGAGATATCATTTTCAAATAAAATTAAATAAACTTGCTTATTAACATAATCATTCATGCTATAATTCACAGAGGGTTTTCCTGAAAAATGTTTAAATTAAAAGGATCTATTTATTCAAAACTTTATTTTTTATTTCCTTAAAATATCATGTAGCAGATATAATTTGACATGTCACTGATGGCTATCCTACTCCTTCTTCTGGCTCCTTGAAAAGGAGTGAATTTCCTGGTTCATGGTCACATAGTTATTTAGTGACAGTCAAACCAAGAAATAAAGATCCTTGACAGCCAGTTATATTTTTTATTATATAAAAATTTTATTTCTTCTTTAATTATATTCAATAGTAGTTTCTACCAGTCACATTTTTGTTGAGGCTTTGAATTTTATAATTTTACTCCCTTCCTCTCTTCCTTCTCCCCTAAAAGAAGGCAGTCTGATATAGGTTTTAATTTGCATCTATGATAAACAAAGATAGAAATTGTACATGTGAGACAAGAATCAAATTCAAAAGAAGAAAAATGTTAGGGATAGCCAAATTACTTTTTTCAAAGGATAACTTTTAAAAATTGAAGATAATAAGCTCTGGTCTTCCAGTAAACTACACAGTTCCTTCTCTGGATACAGAGGTATACTCCATCACAAATGCCCTAAAATTGTCCTTATTATTGCACTGATAGAATGAACAAGTTCCTCATGGTTGATCATCACCCCATGTTGGTTGTGTATATAATGATCTTCTGGTTCTTTTCATGTCACCCAGCATCAATTCATTCCAGAATTTTTTGAAATTCCACATGGTTTCCTAGAGAACAATAGTGTTCCATCACATACATATAGCCCAATTTGTTCAGTCATTTCCTTATTGATGGGCATCCCCTCAATTTCAAATGCTTTGTCACTGGAAACAGAGATGTTATGATTATTTTTGTACATGTGAGATTTTTACCCTTTTTCATGATCTCTTCAGGATAAAGATCTAGCAGTGGCATTATTAGATCAAATGGTATGCATATTTCTAATACCCTTGGGCATAATTCCAGCTTAATCTCCAGAAAGAATGGATCCCACAACCCTTCCAACACTGATCATTACCCTTTCTAGTCATAATGGAAAAATTGAGAGATGTGAGGTGGCACATCAAAGATGCTTTAATTTGCATTTCTCTTATCAATAATGATTTGGAGAAAATTTTCATATGATTATATATAGTTTTGATTGACTTATCTGAAAATTGCCTTTGCAAATCCATTGATCATTTTTCAATTATGGAATGACTTGCTGTTTTTATAAATTTGACTCATTTCTCTATATTGTTAGAAATAAGTCCTTGTCAGAAACAGCAGTGGTAAAAAAAAAAATATTTCCCAGTTTACTATATTCCTTTTGGTCTTGGGTACAGTGGTTTCATTTGTGTAAAAACTTTTTAATTTAATGTAATCAAAATTATCCATTTTTATAATGTTCTCTCTCTCTTCTTTGGTCATAAACTGCTCCTCTTTCCATTGATCTGACAGGTAAACTATTCCTTGTTCTCCTATTTTTTTTTTTTATAAAATTATCTTTTATGTCTAAATCCTATAGCCATTTTAATCTTATCATGCTAGAGAGTGTGATATGGTGATCTAATCCTAGTTTCTGTCATACTATCTTCCACATTTTCTGGCAGTTTTTTTTTTTTTAAGGTTTTTGCAAGGCAAACAGGGTTAAGTGGCTTGCCCAAGGCCGCACAGCTAGGTAATTAATAAGTGTCTGAGACCAGATTTGAACCCAGGTTCTCCTGACTCTAGGGCCGGTGCTTTATCCACTATGCCACCTACCTGCCCCATGGCAGTTTTTAATCAAAGAATGATTCCTTAACCGAGAAGTTAGAATCTTTGGATTCATCAAGCAGTAGATTATTACAGTCAATTCCTGCTGTCTCACTTAACCTAATATATTCAACTAATCCACTACTTATTTCTTAGCCAGGACCAAAGAGTTTTGATAACTGATGCTTGACAATAGAGTTTTAGATTTGGTATGACTAGGCTGCCTACTTTTGCATTTTTTCATTAGTTCTCTTAATAATCTTCACTTTTTGTTCCTCAAATGAATTTAGTTACTATTTTTTTCTAGGTCACTAAAGTAATTTTTTGGAAGTTTGATTGGTATGTAACTAAATCAGCAGTTTAATTAGGTAGACTTGTCATTTTATTATAATAGCTCAATCTACCAATGAGCAAATGAAATTCGTCCAGTTATTTAAATCAAATTTTATTTGTATGAAAATATAGTTGTTTTCATTCACTTTTTGAGTCTACATTGGCATGTAGATTCCAAAGTGTTTATATTGTCAGAAATTATTTTAAACAGGATTTTTCTTTCTACATCTTGCTGGTGTTTCTTGATAATAATACATAAAAATGCTGAGGATTTGTGGGCCTTTATTTTATATCCCATGACTTTAGTAAATTTGCTAATTATTTCCAGTAAGTTTTCAGATAATTTTCTAGTTCTCTAGGCATACCATCATATAATCTGTAAAGAATGATAGCTTTGCTTCTTCATTTCCTATTCTAACTTCTAATATTTCTGTTAATTCTGAATGCTAAAGTTTTCATATCTAATATAATATTTAATAAGAGTGGTGATAACAGGCATCCTTGATTCACCCTGATCTTATTCGGAATACTTCCACTTGTTGACATTGCATATAATATTTGTGGATGGTTTCATATATACAACTGCTTATCATTTTAAAAAAAATTCCTTTATTCATATGCTCTTTGGTGTTTTTTTAATTAAGAATAGGTTCTATATTTTGTCAAAAGTTCTTTCAGTATCTATTGAGATAATCAAATTTTTTCTGTTCAGTTTGTTATAGATATAGTCAATTATTCTGACAATGTTCCTAATACTGAAACAACCCCACAGTCCTACTATAAATTCTTCTTGGTGATGGTGTATCATCCTACTGATTACCTGTTGTAATTGCTTTGCCAAAATTTTATTTAAATTTTTTGCCTCCATCATAGAAATTGGTCTATAATTTTTCTTTATGTATTTAGACTCTTCCTGGTTTAGATATCAGCACCATATTGGTGTCATAGAAGGAATTATGCAGAGTTCTGTCCACATATTTTTTCAAATAGTATATATATATATATATATATATATATATATATATATATATATATATATGTAACTGAAATCAGTTATTCCTTGAATGTTTGATAGAATTCCTTTGTGAATCCATCTGCCCTGGAGATTTTTTCTTTTTGAGTTCATTGATAGATTGTTGAATTTCTTTTTCTGAGTTTGTTTAAATATTTAATAATAAAGGTTGTTCAAATATTTAATTTCTTCATTTAACCTGGGCAACTTTTATTTTTTGTAAATATTCAGCCATTTCATTTAGATTAGCAAATTTATTGGTATACTGTTGGACAAAATATTTCCAAATTATTGTTTTAATTTTCTCCTCTTTGCTGGTGAGCTCACCATTTCCCTTTTTGATAGTAGTAATTTCGTGAATTCTTTTTTTTAACCAAATTAGGCAATTATTTTACTGATTTTTTTCATAAAAAGAAATCTTGGTTTTATTTATAAGTTCAATAGCTTTCTTGTTTTAGATTTGATTAATTTAACCCTTTAATTTTCAGAATTTCTAATTTGTTAATTGAAGATTTTTAATTTGTTCTCTAACTTTTTAAATTTATGCTCAATTCATTGATTTCTTCTTTCTCTATTTTATTTATGTAAGCATTTAGAAATATAAAATATCTCCTAATAATATCTTTAGCTGTATCCCATGAATTTGGGTATATTATCTTGTTAGTTTTATGCCTATCTTTCCATGTCCCTTCATTATATGTGATTTTTATTGTATCATGGTCTGAAAAGGATGCATCCAATATTTCTGCCATGCACACAACAAATGCTTCCACCACAGTTCTCATGTTGATACCTGGCCTCACCCCTCAGCCTTGTGCTTGGTCTCTGCTCTCTGCCCCAGGCAGGACTATGTCCCCTTTGACAGACCTTGCTGGGACATGTTCCCCTATTTTCTTCTATGGGTTCTGTGAATACAAAATCTGTTAGAAAGTTGGATTCATGTTATTTCTGAGGGAAAACCAGGAGAGATGAAAACAATGCCTGATTTCTCTCTGCCATCTCGGCCAACAGACCCCTGCCAGTGGTATTTAATTCAAATGGAACTGAAGGTTACTAATCAATACACATTTACTTAGTGGCTAAGATATTAACATAATTTCAAAATCTCTCTTTTATTACACTTTAATTTGTTAATTATTCTCCATTTTCTTTTTAATATTCTATCATCTATTCTCAGGAGTGTTGTTTTCAGGACATGTTTGATATCTTTGATAAAAGTATATTTTAAAATGATCACTATCATTGTTCAGTCATATCAGACATGTCAGACTCTTCATGGCCCATTTGTAGTTTTCTTGACAATGGTACAGGAATGATTTGCATTTCCTACTAATTTATAGATGAGTAATTGAAGGTGTCTGAGTTAAAGTGACCTGCCCAGGTTCACACAACTAATAAATGTCTAAGACAGGAATTAACTCAGATCATCCTGACTCCAGATCTGTTAAATAATTTATTTTCATTCACTCTATACTACAAAAAAAAAACAGACTACTATATGATACACAAAATTTGTCATATCTTCTCTTTCCTTTGAATCTTTGAATCTCCTCTCTACTTGATAACACTTTCCCCTTCCTTCAAGGATCTATCTCATCTTATTTGCTTCATAAAGTCTTATTGGATATTTACAGTTTGCATTATTTCCCACTTAATGAATTTTTTGAATTACTCTAAATTCAGTGTTCTTGAAAACAAATACATTACTTTTTGCAATTGTTTTTGATTCTTGTTATTTATACATTTGTCTTTTTCTAGCTTTCTAGAAGGTAATTAGCTGACTCCCAGTAACAAGAGGACTGGAGCTATCTTTACTATGTGACTCTGGTTAAAAAACATAATCTTTGTTTTCCCCAAAGATAAAGTGACGATAGCAATAGTGTTTTATGCTCATTGTAGTGAGGAACAAATTAAGGATTTCTAAAATGCTTAGCAGGGAACCTGGAACACATTAAGTCTTTAAAAAAAATTTCCATGCTTCTTATTATTCTACCTCGTCAATATATGATCTCAATTTAGTTGTTTTTAACAAAGGTGATCTTATTATCACCACTTTACTCCAAGGTGACACAACTAATAAGTGTCTGAGCTAGGTTTGAAACAAAATCTTCCTGATTGATTCCAGGCTTAGCATTCTCTCCAATGCATGATTAGATAACCCAATGGGATGCTGACCTACAATTACTACTTTTTTTTTTTATTCTAGATGAATGGTTCCATAAAATCTTCATAAAGTAGCATCACCAGATGCAAAGACAGTTTTAAGATTTTTTTTCCCTCCAGTAATCAGTTGATTCATTGGTCAATAAATGCAGACTTCATGTGTAGAATATCAAATGCAAATTAGTTTAATTTAAATTGATTGCCTAAAAATTATGTCATTTTTAGTTACACTAACAGATTTTATCTCATTCTCTTATCCTTTATAAAACTTGGGGGAAAATCAGATAGTAATTGATAAATTAGTAAATTGGGTAGTAATCCAAAACTGATATCTTTTTTATGGATTGCTATAGTAAAATAATAATTTTAGTTGTTCCTGATGCCTTGGTTGTGCCTACATAATTCTTGGAACCTCGATTTTGGAACTTCAGAGGCTCTCTGGTATAAACCATATGTATTTAAGAACGTTCTTTACAATTTATTTGACAACTGACCATATAGTCTTTACTTAAAAATCTTAAAGGAGGAAAAAACAACTTCCTTTTAAGAAAACAAATTCTGCTTTGAGGCAGCTACAATTGTGATGATAATGTTCCCTAACAAGTCTAAATCTGCCCCTTTATTCATAATTCCTAGGTTTTGTCCTGCTTTTCAGTCATGGATTTAGATTTGAAAATAGTTCTAGTCTTTTTCTCTTATACCTGAGGAAAGTGAAGCTATGAGAGGGAGAGTAAATTGCTTTAGATTATATGTTAGCAAGTGAGACCGTCTGAATCCAAGCCAGGATCTATTCCAGTTCTATAGTCAATCTACTTGCCATATGTGAATGTGTTCTAGACATACTGACACCCATATCTTTCTAAATTCTTGCCTTAATCATTGTAAATATCAAACCCTTGTCAACCCATTGACATTCTATGCAGCTAGAATAAATGGATAAATTTTCCTTGCTCTCATGCTTTCATTGATTTGCTTTTGTCTCTTTTTTGTATAGCTTCTTGTAGGTTTGTGCCCATAATAGATACTTGTAAAGAAAATTAAGCTAAAGAATATGAAAGAATGAATTTATAATTCAATGAAAATTAACAGATCATTTTATTTGATTGAAATGAAATTCACAGAGAGATATGGAAATATTTTTGAAGAGTTAAAGATAATGATAGACAGATAATAAACCAAATAAATTAATTGTGATATGTGTCACTTTGAAATAAACAGACCAAATTAGAGTAACGAGTTAAGGCAAATATAACAGAAGGAAAATTAATGAGATCTATGTCATTATTTTTTGAAAGAAATGGAGACAGATCAGCAATCAGGACAAATCATACATCAAAGTTTCCTAAAACTATGAAAACACAATAAAGTTTTATACCCCTCAGATATTAATATGCACAAAACTACTTTAACTTGATAGATTGCCTTGAAGAAAAATCCTAGTGTTTTAATTAGAGTTTCAGTGATTTAAGAACCTAAAATAGAGTTTTTAATATGCAAGAACTTTTCCAAAACAAAGAATAATATCTAAGACTTTTATCACAATGACTTATTTAGGCATTACTGTTAGAAAATAATGTGTTTCTTATTTTTGCATATGGTAAAATAATTTCCATATAAGCTGTTTTGTTGCAAAAAAAAAATCTATACAATAGCATGATCTCAGTGGACTCAAATAATAATTAGTCATTGAGTGCCTATCATATGTCTATTCATGTTATGAAGCTATTAACATTAATGAAGAGGCAGATGGTGCCTTTTAAATAACACTTTTCCAAGTACATACAAAGAGGAATTATAAAATTAATTTTTAAATATAATGAAAATGAAAAAATTTAAAAAATGAAAAAGTTTTAAATTGAAGAAATTAAAGCTATATATAATCATATGAAAAAATGCCCCAAATCATTATTGATTAGAGAAATGTAAAACTAAAATGACAAAAAGGCAAAATGATCAATGTTGGAGAGTTTATGCAATGATGAGGGAATTAATGCATTGTTCATGGAATTATGAACTGATCCAACCATTCTGGAGCATGATATGGTACTATACCTAAAGAGCAATAAAACTGTCCATAAGATTTGACCAAACAATTGTGATTTTAGGCCTATATCCAGAAGAAATCATAAAAAATGGGAAAAGCTCCACATGTTTCAAAATATTCATAGCAGATCTGTTTGCAGTAGCAAAGAATTGGAAATTCTTATCAATTGGAGAATGGAGAAAAAAGTTATGAAATTTTATTGTGCTATAAGAAACCATAAATGATTATATTCTAGAGAAGCATGGAATCAAATGCAGGACCTGATGCTGAACAAAACCAAGAGAACATTCTACACATTAACAACAGAACTTTGAAATGATCCACCTTGATGGATACAGCTGCTCTCAGCATTTCAGAAAGCTAGGACAACCCTATTAAACTGGCTATGGACTGGCTATCCCCATCTAGAGGTAGAAAAGCAAAACAAAACAAAACAAAAGAACAAAAAATCCTTCAGAATTTGATGAACACTACATTCACTTTAAAAAAAGATCTTATGTATTTTTTTTCTTAAGCCCAATTCCTCATACTGAAAATGACTAATCTGTTAAGATGTTTTTTCACAAATGTGTATGTATAATATTAACCTGTTTATCACTGAGGAGAGGGAAGTGGGCAGGGAGGGTAGAATGAAATTTTGTCAATTAAAAATATACATAGCCATATGGATGAATGTTGAATAACTTTCATAACATGTAAGTGGAAAAATAAAATATCAATAAAACAAATAAAATGAATTTTCTCCCTACCTCTCCCACCTCCCTAAGTTAGTGAACAATTTGATAAAGATTATATATGTGCAATCCTGTAAAGCATATTCCCATATTAGTCTTGTTGTGAAAGTTGAAGCAGATGAACATAAAAAGTAAAGAAAAAATTAAATAAAAATAGTATGCTGTGATCTGCATTCAGACTCCCTCAAGTTCTTTCTCTGCATGTAGATAGCTTTTTTACCTTGAATTTTCTGGACTATTCTTGGATCATCATGTTATTGTTTACAACAGTTAAATTTATCACAGTTGATCATCACATTAGGTTGTTGGTAGTATACATAATCTTCTCCTGGTTCTCCTCATTTCACTTTGTGTCAGTTCATGAAGGTATTTTTGAGTTTTTTAGAAAGCCACCTGATGGTTATTTAAATAGTATTACATTATATTCATATGCTACAAATTATTCAGTTATTCCCCAATTGATGGATATCTCCAAAATTTCTAATTCTTTGCCACTACAAAAACAGCATATCTATATCTAATCTATTTTTATCTCTATCTCTATCTCTATCTCTATCTCTATCTCTATCTCTATAATCAATGACTAGATAGAGCTATAACTATCTGTATCTATATGTATATTATTGTCCCAATTTTCCCTCATCCCCTCCAACACTTAACATTTTTCTTTTTCTATTATATTAACCTATGTAACAGATGAGAGGAAATACCTTAAAGTTGTTTAAATTTTCATTCCTCTAATAAATGGTGATTTAGAGTATTTTATATGATTATGGATAGCTTTGATTACTTAATCTGAAAACTGCCCGTTAATAGCTTTTGATCATTTATAAAAGCAGGGATAACTTGTAATCTTATAAATTTCACTCACTTTTCCATAAATTGGAGAAATAAGGTTTTAGCAGAGTTATTTACTGTAAACTTTATTGCATAGCTTTCTGATATAAAAGCCTTGACACAGATAATTATAATGTCTCTTTTTTTCCCTTCTAGAAGGGATCATGTTAATATATTTTCTTCATTAAGTTTAAACCCTGTTGTCTCATTTCATCTTGGGCGTGACCATCACTTCTTGAAGTCTATGGCAGTGCATTATTTGCTTAAAAGGTCAAGGAACTATAGAACTTCACTATAAGAAATTTTGAAAATGTCATAGAATCAAAATACAAGAGATTTAAAAATGGTAAGAAACTTAAAGACCATATTATCTCAGTCCTTTGTTATATATATGAAGAAATTATGAGCCTGAGAGGTAAAGTGACTTCTTTAAAATCACGTAACATATAAATAGAATAGCTAGAATTTAAACAATCGTTTAACTAATACTCCTCTAACTGAACTGCTTTCATCTAATGCTACTTCATCATGACTTCTACCTGTTAAATAATTGAAAAATTTTCTCTTCAGCCTTTTATTTTTGATTTCCAATGTGATAGTCCTCAATATTGTCCAAACTACCACAATCTACTCTTTTACATTACTTGTTAAAAAGTTTATCCTTACAATAAGCTGAAATATATCCTTATAACTTTATTGATATTAGTTCCTCCCAATTGGGTCAGTCTATTCCTTCTTCCATAAAACTGTCCTTATAATATTTAGTAAAATATGATCCTAAGTATTTTCTTCTCAAAGTACCTACTATTCGTTCAACTAAGCATAATATAGAGTTTAGTTTCCTTACAATTTTCTCTGCTTCCTAATCATACTGCAGTTTTGTAATATACAAAAATTTTTCAATTAGAATTTAGCCCTCTCCTCCAGATGTGGATTCATCAAGACAAGATGACAGCAGAATTATCACAACCATCCTTCTCTTTTTTAACTGCTACTTTATGATCTGTTCTTATAATTATCTGGTAGCATCAAATTGAGGAAGCTAGGTGGTACAACAAATAGTGTTCTGGACATAAAGGTAGAAAAACTCATCTCCTGAGCTAAAACTGGGTCTCAGACACCTACATGTGAAACACTGGGCAATTCATTTAACCTTGTTGATCTAAGTTCCTCATTTGTAAAATGAGATAGAGAAGGACATGTTGAACCACTCCAACATCTTTTTCCAAGAAAGCTTCAAATAGGGTCATGAAGACTCACCCATGACTAAAACCTATTTTCTGGTAAATATATATACATATATATACATATGTATATATATATATATATATATATATATTATAAGTTCAATAAATCTATGATTAAAATCAGCTGTCACACACAGAACAAAGTTTTAGTAAATGTTTGCATATGTTCATATATATACATACATACATGAATACATGCATATATATCTCCTAAAGCTGTTCACACATTTAAGTCAAAAGATAGGGTTATTTCACTAAATTTCATATATTATTATTATTGGTAATCTCCTATTTTGAGGTTAAATTAAATAATAATTATAATCTCAAATGGAACATTTCTAAAGGAAAGTTCTGGTTTTGACTGAGAAAAAATATTCAGGGCATTAGTTTAGACCTCACAGTGTGGCATTCCCCATCAAGGATTTTTTCCTTTATCTCATATAGCAGCATGAAAGTTAAATTTACAATAAACAAACAAAAAGATTACAGGATAATGGTCATGGTATGAAATAGTTATGGCAGGGTATGGATTAATAGTAACATAAACTATTAAGAAAGGTTTAAATTGAAAAGCATTTTAGTTCTGTGTAAACCAGTTTTGATTTAACAGTAATAGAATGTATACAGTACTTTAAAATTTATCAAACATTGTTAAGAGCTCCTTTCTTGGGGATGGCTAGGTGGTGCAGTGGATAAAGCAAGGGCCTTGGAGTCAGGAGTACCTGAGATCAATTCTGGCCACAGGCAATTAATAATCACCTAGCTGTGTGGTGTTGGGCAAGTCACCTAACCCCATTTACCTTGCAAAATCCTAAAAAAAGAGCTCTTTTCATTACCATAATAAATCTATGAAGATGTGTTCTGAAAAATTGCCTTATTTTGATGACCTTGGCCATAGGATGACAATACTTCAATACTTGGAGGAAAGAATCATGAATGACAATGTTATTAGATATTATCATTATGTAATAAATGATCAGGGTAGAAGAATAAGACTATCATTCACCTAGTCAAAATAACATTTGATATATGGAATTAATACATACATATATGAGTGAAGCTCATCCTACAGATAGCCTACTTAAGAGGCTGACAGCTAAATATTTTTAGAGAAGTTTGCTGTCTTCAGTTCAATCTTCTAGAGTGCTAAGACCAATAATTTGTTTCTGAGTTTTTAATGTTAGTCACATTTATAAGAAATCTCATATAATCTCCAACTTCAATGATTTAAAATACCAGTGATATCACTGTGGAACTTCTCTCAATTGACTTGATTGCAACCTTCCCACACCTTAATGGATGGTTTCATGAGTTGCTGTGGCCCACACATTCATCACCCACTGACCCACATTGAGTGTCAACTCTCTCTGCATTTAGATAAAAGTCAGTGGCAGAACCTGAGAAAACATGTGCTCCACTGAGATAACGGAGTTACATTCATGCCATGATGGATCAGCAAACTTTATGGTCATCCTAAAATGAGATCCAATGTCTAATTGTGGATCATTATTTTTTTTAAATTCAGTCTTCTCTACAAAAGATCTTCATTTTACTAATCAGAAAACTGTGATTAGAGAGGGGGAAAGAGATTCAGCCAAGTTTATAAACCCATGTAGTTTGTCATAGAGGAGACTCCATCAATTTGAAGTTAAATGATTTTGAAACTACAGATGCCATCATGCCACTGTTAACAAGATATTCTCTAATATAATATTGCAGACTAAATGCACTTATTTATGTTAAAAAAATTTTAAGTGGTTATGAAAAGCATCATGTATATTATTTAAATGATTAATTTCGAGATTCATTTATTGATTTCCACTGTTTCTGACCTAAAAATGTCCAACGCATTTCTGATCTTATATGTATAGTAAACTCAAACTGGGATAAATGAAATGCGGACATATGATAGTATAGTCTCTCATCCTCTGACTACATTTCAAGGTTCATTTAATGGTATTTCTGATATTTAATGCTAGATGAGAAAGTAATTTGACTGAAATCCACTGTAATAGCACTTTGAAATAGCAGTTCATACCACTATGTATTATATATATCTCAGAAAAGAAAATGAAAAAAATGCATTAAACTTCTCTTAGGATAATCAACTTGATTGTCATCCTTTGAGGGGGAAAAATGTCCTGTCACACACATAATTTAACTGGTTTAAAATATAATTTGCTTTTTAGTTAGAGGGTTATTGGGATCTATTGTACGTGAAAGTTCAGAATATATTCATGGATATTTTTGTTCTAATTCATGAAAATTTTAGAAGTAGCCAATTATGTCACTAACATATCTTTAACACTCAATAGTAAATGAATCTATAGTCTTAATAGTTCAGATATTCTTTTACTTACTACAGTTCACAATCCATTCATGTCTTCCCTTTTATCCTATTTGAGTCTTGTCATTTTCCTTTTGTTTTTCCCTAAAGTTTCTCTAGGGGATTATCCTTAAATTCCTCCTATGGACTTAACATTTCAGGGTATGTGCACAGCTTTTCTTCTGTTCATTATTTGTTACCTCTGTGTGACTGTCCTTTCCTTCTCCCCCTCTCTCTCTGGTTATACATGTCCTTGATTATATAACTTTCGTCACCTCTTGCACACAGTGCATAATTGGTAATATGCTTCATTCTGCGTTTATAACTACCATGTATCCCTTGGTTTCCTTTTGGGTCACTTCCAACTGTGATATATCTGAGAATATGTTGTTCCAAACAGATGTCATCATGCATTCACAAATCTTAGGAGTATTAAAATCTGGTCAAAGAAGTTCTTACTGTTAATCTGGTTTAAACATCCCTTAGGCAGAAGATTTGAAACATCATTCATCTTGTTGAATTCTGGAAGAAAATAGCTGAGTCAAGGAAAGGTATTGATTATTTCTGGGGCAGTTTATCATTGGAAAAATGATGTGACATTTTATCCCTACGATACTTGGCCTTATGTCATGGGCAACATTGATTATTTGGAGATTGGGATTTTATACCGCTGACATTGTTGTTATTACTGTTGTCATTCATTCTCAGAGAGGACCACAATGACATCACTTTATCAGAGTTAAGTTATAGTGCATCAGACTGTGACTGATCAGATCCATTAGAACTTAGAATGCCCCTATTAGACTGGCTTTGGACCATGCTATCTCCATCCAGAGGAAGAAAAACAAAACAAAACAAAAGCCCTTCAGAATCTGATGAACACTACATTCAATATTTTTTGTGGAGTGCTTGCAAGGTTATGGACTTAAGTGAATTGCCCAAGGTCATACAGCTAAGTGAGTATTAAATGATTGAATCCCTTTTTGAACTCAGATCCTTCTGACTTCAGAACTAGTGTTCTATCCACTATGCCACCTAACTGCCCCATTATGTTCATGTTTTTAAAAATATCACTTATAATTTTTCTTTCCCCTAATCCTAATTCCTCATACCAAAAATGACTAATCTGTAAACAGGTTAAACACAAATGTGTATATGCAGTATTAACTTAACTGTATGCTGTTGGGGGGAGGCAGATGGGAAGGGATGGTGGAAGGAAATTTTGTAACTTACAAATATATATATATATGTATATGAATGTTTAAAAGCTTTTATAACATGTATTTGAAAAAATAAAATATCAAAAAAAGGACTTGAAATGTTCTTTCAAAGGCCAGTGCAAATAAACTGTGTGAGCATTTGGACTGAATTCTCTAAACCTATGCATCTCACATTTCTTTTGAGTTATTTCAATTCTGCTTTGATCATGGAGTACAGCAACTTCTCTAATGATGGTATACTATGATAATCAGCCCTGTGCCAGTGTCTGACATATCACACAATCAATTCCAGTCTCCTTAAGAGGGATCTTGAAAATGTCCTTACATCCCTTTTTTGACCTTTGGATGATAACTCATCCAGAGATTGTTCTCCATAAATTAGTCTTTTTTTTGCCAAATATGCATTTGGCATTTGAAGGATGTGTGCAGCCCATTGGTGTTGAAATATCTATAGTAGAATTTGACATATATTTTAATAGAAATATAAGGTTTTTATAGAAACATGAATATCCATGAAATCATTAAATCCTTAAGTATTTTCTGAAATAGAATCATGCTCTCTTCTTTGTTATTTTATCCTGGTCCAGTATGCTATATTTATATCAAATCTGATATGCTAATTCACTGAACTGAAAAATTCAATTGTATATTATCAATAAGGAAAGTTACTGTCCACTTAGAATTTGCTAAATATTTTCACTTAAGTAATTATAGATTTCATAAGGAAGGCTTTGACAATTGCAATCTTAGAGTTTAAATGTTGTATTTCCAATATAGCTGATATATTGTTACAAATACTATCAAAGTCATTTTGGGGATGATATGCAATGAAAGGAAGAACTATCTTGGCACAGTGTTCAGAACACAGAATGTTTATTCACTGAGTAGAGAAGTATTTAATTCAAATACACACAATGTATCTTCTTTTAAAAGAAGAAAGTTTGGTCAGCAGGGCAGAGGGCAATGAATTGTATGGGTGACCACCGGACTTTGGCCAGTTTTGAAATACCATTATTTCAAAAGATTGCCCTTTTATGACCTTAGGAAATGAAGAACCATATCAATCAAACTGGATTTCACCAAGAATTTATGAAAAGGTATGCAAAGATTAAACCTTAATAAACCATATCAAAAAATTCCCAGGGACAGATTTGTCATTTTTAAGAGAAAAAAACAATAAAAATAACCAACACCATAAACAACAAAAACTAAAATAAAATAGTTCTTGTGGCAACAGAGCATCCTTATGGATAGAAATTCTATTACGTATACCCAAATCTATGCTGGCTTGACCTTGTTTCCATCTATTTTCAATTTTTTAAGGAAATGCTGTTCATATCTTACCCCACTTTTCATTCATATCTGCTTATTCCATAGTCAGTCTTTTATAAGTGATTTTGTATTCTAAATGGATTTTCATTTGTTCAGAATAATCTTAAGATTATGAAGTATGATATAATTGAATATCTAAAAGTCCCCCAGTATTACCAACTATATCGACACTTTATTTGTAGATAAGGAAAATGACATCTAGAGAAGATAAATTATATACCTAACATAACAGATGTAGGGAATTATATATGTCACATTTGAAGATTTTAACAACTTTTTAGCTTTATTTTAGCTATGCTTCTGCTCCATAAAGACTATTCAGTCTGAGGTAATTTCTCAAATTTCTAGTCTCTTCAATTTGGCAACTATTTTATATTAGTGAACCTCTTACAAGAAATAATGAATAGCAAGTTAAATAAAATATCTTTACCTTTCTCTAGTTCTCATTTTTGAACATTGAAATTGTGTTCAAATGGAAAATTGAATTAGTTATAATTATATGCAATAGCAATATCATTTTTTCTTCAAATTTAACCTAATTTCATCTTTTGTTATAACAATTGATAGTCTTAATTTGAAATGATGTTGTGATCACTAACAAGACAATTCTTTTCTGATGAAAGAATGCAAATTTTACATTTTTGTGATATCATTAATAGTCACAATGACTAGAACTATTTCAATTTTTCAATGAAGAGAGTAGATTTGAATTTTCACCTTATAGCAACTCAGTATATTACAAGTCTTCTGATTACTTCATTTCTTAAACATGAACTATATTTTAGATTTATTTTGTCTTTCACTCTACATATTCCCAACTTCACAAAGAATATTTAATTATGTGTTGACTGGACCTGGATTATTTAAAGAAGTTCAACAGAAATTTATTTCATTTTCTTTTTCTATTGCAGATATATATATATATATATATATATATATATATATATATAGAGAGAGAGAGAGAGAGAGAGAGAGAGAGAGACTGCTATTACATTTTTAGTTGGATTTTTAGATTTTCTTGTGCTCACCATGAACATTGTAAGATAAGGTGAGAAAAGAACCCATTAAAATTGCTATTGGTTTTGGATGCATGATTTAAAAAAAAATCCCTCCAAGTTCTTTTTCTGCTTCTCCAAGGAGAAATTGCTATTCATATTTCAATTGAACTATTACTTCTTTCTTTGTCTTCTGCCAATATGAGACTATCAGTGTAAATTTGGTTCTATTCTTTCAATACTACAGAATCATTTCTCTATAGATCTAAATCTCCAAAATACTCTCTCTCTCTCTCTCTCTCTCTCTCTCTCTCTCTCTCTCTCTCTCTGTCTCTCCCTGTCTCTGTCTGTCTGTCTGTCTGTCTCTCTCCCTCCCTCTTTGTCTTCATAGTGACAGACAGATAAATAGATAGACTGAATCCTTATAGATTAAAACTAACCCTAATTCATATACATAGATGATAAATATAACTGTATTAGTGGTGATATTTGAATATAGATAACAGGTCTGCACTTTGATAAATCTAGAGCTAGAATTCATATTTTATACACATATATATTTAAACATATGTTTATATATGTATACATACCTATATCTGGCATGGAAGTTGCTATAGTCACAGCAAATTATGAAGGATAAGCTAAGAAGCTGCTAGAATTAACAGAAAATTATTTGCATATGCACATAAATACATATAATTATTCATAGATACATATTTGTATTATAAACCTAATATGCATATATATGTATATATATATATATATATATATATATATATATATATATATATGCGCGCCATGGAATCTATCATTCACTACTACATAGGACTTCTCTTCTCGTGTTGATTTAGCACACACAACTTGATTGAATCTTGGAATATGTATGGGACACTACTGACAAATCACTTAGAATAAATAGTACAGACAAATATATACAGAACACAGCACATATATATGAATTTTTAATGCATTTTAATATATTAAGTCATATATTATATGTGTCACAATATATTAGAGTAAAATAACCTCAGACCCATCATAAAAATGGTGATGCAAACTATTTATTGAGTCAAAAGTATGGCAATTGAAAGATTGTTTTAGGGAAAGGGCAGCTAGTTTGCACAGTGTATAGAGTACCAGCCCTGGAGTCAGGAGTACCTGAGTTCAAATCTGACCTCAGACACTTAATAATTACGTAGCTGTGTGGCCTTGGGCAAACCACTTAACCCCAAGCCTTGCAAAAAAAAAAAAAAAAACTAAAAAAAGAATAACTCAGGGAAAAAGTTAGTAATCATTAAATAAATGTCATTTATAATATATGAAGGGATTGACATGGTTAAAACCTCTGTGTTATATGAAAATACAAGAAATCAAAGTAGAATCTAGACTTTTAAATTTCAATTATTTTACTGTTGGTTATTGTTGATCAAGCTTTCATACTTGCCTGCATACTTAGTCTATCAAAAGAAGGTCTAATTTAAAATTTTGCTGATTTTATTTTCTTTAACAGAATTCACCTAAGGTAACATTTTTTTCCTCAAGAAAACTAAAGTAACAGCATTTAGCCACAACTTCTCCTCTGTACTTTTTTTGCAAAATTAATCTCATTTAATTTTACATTTTTCCTTCTCTTTAATTGTTAAATCATTAAGAACAGGAACTGTGACTACCTTTCTTGGTTGTCCTATTTCCTTTCAAATAGTAGGCACAAACACCAATTTCCAAATTAAAAAATATATATGTATTTAATGGTAGTGCATTATTCAGGAGCTAGATAAATCAAAATCATTTCTTGTGTCTTTTTATAGCACACTACATTACAAGTTTTTCAGATTCTTCCTATTTTTCACAGTGTTTTATATTTCACATGTTTTCTGAGACATAGTTTTCACTAGATAAATGTCATTCTTGTGAAAACGTTTTATCTAACCTTTTCAATTACTTTTTGAGACTGTGAAAGTTTATGTGATTACAGTGGTGACCTTACTAACTGACATAAAGGCATATCTCTAAATTTTTATAAAAAATTAAGATCATTTCAGCTAATCAATACAGTAAATCCTTATGCTAAGGTCTATCAAAACTTCAGTGAAACTATTAACTCCTACCCTGACTGATAACATGCACAAATAATTCTGGGAGGAAAAAAATACCATCTACAACAATAAAGAGCAGCCATAAGTTGAGTATATACAACATAAAAGTTGTAGCTAACAAAGTGGAAGTTAACAGTATGCTTTGAAACTGGAAAAAGAAAATGTGACAGAAGGATACTCAATACCTTCAAAAATAAAACATCACTGTTGGGATGAGATTATAGTTGTAAGAAAAGCAAAGAAATTCATTTGATTTTGACGTAAAAAGAAAAATCAATCATGCATGTAGCCAAAATTATTAAACCAAATACAATATCCAAGTCATGGAACTCAGTACCAGAGATACCAATACCAACACTTTTTGCTTGTTCTTTTCTTTTCTTTTTTTTCAATTACATGTAAATATACTTTTCAAGATTCACCTTTTTGAAAGTCTTTGTGTTCCACATATTTCTATCTCCTTTCCTTCTCCCTCCTTCTCCATGACAGTGAATATCTGATATAGGTTACAGATGTACAAGTATGTTTAACAGAATATTAGAAACTTTTGAGCGATTTCAGCCTAAGATAGGAAGATCAAGTCTTACAAAGAAAGTTTTACACACGTACACATACACACACAACAAAATACAACAGTAATTCAACTTTTCAATTTTCATATGTTGTTCTATCAGGGGTCCACACAATGGAACATAATATCCTTATGCATCCTGTTGTTCTATTCACTCTATTTTCTAACTCTTTTTGAGTGTTAACTCCCCTTCTAGATGTTAAACTCTAAGCGCAGGAATTGCCTGTATTAATTATATCGCTTGTGCTTAACTCAGTGCTAGAAGCAAAGTATATACTTATGGAATTTAGACAACTCTGACAACAGCTTTAATGTAATATGTACATAAAAGAGGTCAAACAAATGGGCATGAAATAGAAATCATTTATATCTGGAGATTCAGGGAAAACATTTTTGAGAAAAAAAATAAAAGAATTCTGACCTAGAATTAAAAGGTGAATTCTAATGTGACGTGCAAAAAATGGCCACACCTTTAAACAGTCAAAAACTGAATTAATTGGAGAGTTTGGTTGAAGTTGCTGTATAGAACTCTGTCAGAAAATATAATCTCATACCAAAAGCTATTTTGGAGTTTTAACAAATTAAGACACAAATGCTATATCACCTTCATAGTTTATATTTTGAAATAGTAAGTATAAAAGATTTATAAAACACTTTAATATGTTCCAAGAACTGTTGCCAAAGATAAACATTCAAAAATTTATATTTTAATAGAAAGAAGCAAGAAATATGGAGTAGAGGCAAAGTGAAGTATTATTTCAAAGGAATATTAAGCAAAGTCATAACAAAGTGAATTATCCCTTTTCAGTAGTAATGGAAGTATGATTTGGTTGTGATTTTCATTTAAAAACTAGAAGAGATGGAATCAGAGGATACATATATTATGGTTAGGTGAAAGGCAAAAAGATGTTTAGGGAATGAACTAACGTAGGACTATATTTATTTTAGACATAGTATACCATGTAAGGCATTCTCTAGATAGGGCAATAGTAATCACTCTTCCATCAAGTTCCATAAATTCAAGGGAAAAATAGATGTCTTCTTAGGCAGGAAATTTGATTCAGGGCTTATATAAGAAAACCATTTTCTTTAACTATATCAACTAGGTTTCATAGTTGATGTTTCAATTCATTAGGTTATTTAAATTTATTAGGTTTCTATATACCCAATCCCCAAAAAAGAATAAAATGCCTAGAGAGCCAGGTGTAGATAATATCCTTTCAACCTTTAAAAAACAGTTTAACTGTTTTTTTTAAATTCATAGTGGAGCTATTTTTGTTGTAACTTTCTTAATTCAATGTTTCCAAATAGTCATTATTTCTTTTGTGTGGGTCTTCTTTTCTTTATACTTTATACATAGATTTACATAGCTGAGTTGACAGTATTTTAATATTGTTATGACTAAACATGTATGATAACTTATTTTGTTGCTATATCTATCTATATTAAGCATCTACTTGTTGATGCATGTGAAAGAACTTAATACCTCATTATATCCTTATGACTTTTCAGCTTTATTACACTTAGCAATGTTTATACCTCTCTTACCTGCTTTTCAAAGAATTAAGGATTGCCTCCATGCTTTGCTGAGGTATCAGAGAACTTTAGGACTAACTATAATTATATTTACATACAACCACACACATTTCTTTTGCTTTGTTTTCAATTGTATTTATCTCTTCATGACCTATTGGAGTTTACTGGCAAAGATACTGGAGATTTTTGCCTTCTTCAGCAATTTTACACATAAGGAAACTGAGGCAGGAGCTAAATGACCTTCCAAGGGTGGCACAGTTAGTGTCTGAGGCCAGATTTCAACTCAAGAATGTGAATCTTCTTGATTGTAAGACTGAGACTTTATCCATCTAGTTTCCCCCCTTGTAACCCTAGAGATACACACTCAGACACATGCAAACACTATAATCTCATTAATCATTGGACATTATTGTCTTAGGGTCTAGAAATAGAAAGACAAATAAAACCATACCTGGTTAACAAGAAACTTATATTCTATTGAAATAAATAAATACACATAGAGATAAAAAATAGAATATATGATAACTATAAAATTATTTGAAGGCAATGTAGAAGCTGAGGCTAAACAGAAAATATGTACTTGAAGAAAAGGAACAAAATTGTAAACAATATAATACAATAACTACCATAATTTAAAGTGAAAAAATGCTAATTTTTCAAACTTTTTTGAAAATAAAAATAATCAGGGTGGCTAGGTGACACAGTGGATAGAGAACCAGCCCTGGAGACTGGAGAACCTAAGTTCAAATCTAACCTCAAACAGTTAATAATTACCTAACTGTGTGGCCTTGGACAAGGCACTTAACCCCATTGCCTTGCAAAAAAAATAATTAATTAATTTAAAAAATGAAAAAAATCATTATTTATAAAGATTATTCTTGTTCCCAGGAAGCAGCTGATTGAAACATATCTTTTACTCTTCCTGAAGATATAGGGAACAAAAGATATAAGTGCTGATGTTTGTCCTTTGTTCTTGAAAAAGATCATGGTATCAGGGAGGTGATGCCATGAAATTCATCTGAATTGAATTTGAGTGAGGGGGTGCTCTGCTTGGACACCAGCCTCACTTTCTTCTCCAGAGTCATCTGTGTCAAGTCACAGATATGAATCAGGAGGACTGGAGATAGTCTTGACTGCAAGAAAATAGGGCTTATGTGACTTGCCCAAGGTATGTGTCTGAGACTGGATTTGAACCATTGTCCTCCTGAATTCATGGCCTGTACTCTCCCCACTGTCCCATCTATCCAATTAGATGGCTCTCTGACTAGAACATTGGACATAGAATCAAGATAGACAAGATTCAAGTTCTCTTTGATTGCTGGACATGTTTACTTAACCTTTTCCTAAATATTCTCATCTGGAAAACAAACATCATAATGTTTCATTGAAGATTAAATGAGATAGTATTTATAAAACAATTTTCAAATCTTAAAATACTATACAAATATAATTTATGCTAATTTTGTTTTACTGTTTTCTGTGACAAAGAACAATCAAAAAGGGACCAGATGAGTAAGCATGACTGATAAAGGGAACTAACTATGATTTAAAATAACAGGACATCTTTAATAGCTTTTTTTATTTTTTTGTAACAAACAAATGTAAAGGGCTTCTTTCTTGATTGTAGACCTCACTAGACAAAATTATCAACTAATCTTGCATCCTTGAAGCAACATGCTGTCTAAAGATTGCATCAAAGCTTTATTTTGAAAAGTAATGTTTTAGGATATCAGTGACTCCACTGGAAGGCAATGCTGACATTGAATATACACAATGATTAGCCCTGAAAAATATAAATTAGATCCCTTTAAAATTTTTGGTTTAATTTTCCTGCAATGACACACATATATAATTAACTATTTATTATCTGTGCTAATGAAACAAGGAAGTGACAGTTAAGCTTCTAAAGAACATATGACTTTGTACTTCATGAGGCATCGCAAAATATTTAGGTGGAAGATGTTCTGTCCTGCTTGCATTTTTTTAATATTTATGGTGTTGTGACAGCAAGAAAAAATAATATGGAAATAGCAAAAATGGAGATCTTCTTGAGGTAATTAAAAACTGACAGCAAAATGTAAGAATGTCTGCTGTATGTTTCCTTCAGAGAACTCCACTGTGTTATCCTCTAGAAGAAGAGCTGACTTTGTGATACTTGACAAATTACCTTTTCTTTGTTAAACAAAAGATGTATTTTTATCAAACCAAGCAGCAAATAATAAAATAAAATAAATCTCTTCAGGATATGGGGTGCTCCAACTTCCAGTAAAAGGAAACATTGGCTAATGTATAATTGGCTGATTCTTAAAAGAGGAAGGTCTTTTCCCACTTCAAAGTATAGTTATGAAACACTAAATTCACTGATTCATCACAATAATCCCTCTCTTATTTAGGTCTTCACAAAGTTTATATTTCTGCAAAAAGACAAAGCCTACTTTAATTATTGTTGTTTTTAATTAATTTAATTAATTCCCATTAATTCAGGGGGATTTGCATTTTGTAATTGCAGTTTAATAGGGGTACAAGGTACTTAACAAATGGGAAAAACCTAAGACAGTTAGAGGAAAATGGACCATCTTGTTACTTTTACCTATATATTGGGTTATAAGATGTGTTCAAAGAAAACTATTATTACATCAAGTACCTGGGTTGGTAAGTCCATTTCAGGACTGCTTTCCACCTTTGTTATTCACATGGTCCACCTAGCTTTTACCTGTGCTTCTATGTCCCAACACACTGGAAAATCATTTTACCATATAGGAAAATTAGATTGAGGAAAACTGAGGAGTCTAAATCTTAAAAGTGTATTATAGGAATATTTACTTCAAGCATATGCTGCAATGGGTGATTGAGAAAAATGTGTTCCTATGCCCAAAAAGACAGCTGAAGCAGGCATTGTGGAACATGGTTAGGCTCCAAAGATCTTGGGGTCATCCACTATGTCTTGAATCATCATCTGTTGACTTTCCCTTGGATTGTGAAATCTGGGAAAGAGAGAGGCATAAAACTTTATTCAACTCTGCTTCTCTTAAATGCAATTTGTACACATATCAAATAATAATATCCATACCATATTGCCATTTTTCATTTAAATATTTGACTTTTTATTCTTGCGGGGGGTGATGTAGGATATTTGGCTTCCACAGATTGTAAGAGGAAATTGTTAGGTTAAATGTATATACATTGCAAAGACTGAGGTCTGTGGTGATTGTTGGTCCCCTAGTACAAATATGTTGGTCCCTAGTGCAGGTAAGACAAAAGAAATGACCCTGACCAATCATTGAGCTGAATGAAGTCCCTATCTCCAACATTAAGACTCCTTACCCTGGGGGAGGTCAAGGACTAGCTTCAGCTAGTCAAGAGTTTACCTAGGGTCCTTGTCCATTTCAGGTGCACCTGCTCAAGGAGATTTATGCACATAACTGTTAACTCCCCTATGTTCATTAGTGTAATGAGCAGAGCAGGGAAAACATTATTAGGGAATGATAAAGAAGTGAGTATATTGATTAGATAATAACTCTGACTAATAGCTGGCATGAAGGGGAAGAAAAAGCCTTTCAAACTGCACATAAGACTGGACATCGTTGCAATTTGCTGCCTTTTTTGCTATGAAGAATGACCCTTTTCTGCAGAAAAGTTTATTAAAAAAGTTATTTTAATTCCTCTGCTCTAAATATTTATAATTATGAGCCATTTATACCATATTCCAACTACATACACTGATTGCTTTTAGCAGTCATTTTTTGCAAGGTTTTGAGTTTTACAATTGTTTCCTCCCTTTCTTCCTTCCTGCCCTCCTCACCCTGACAGAAAGCAATCTCATATAGGCTCTACTTTTGTTACCATACTTAACATGGATTGAATATGAATGTGTTGTGAGAGAAGAATCAAAATCAAAAGGAAGAAAACATTAAAGATTTTTAAAATGACATAATACAAAAGACAGCTTTTAAAAATTGAAAGTGATATGGTTTGGTCTTCATTTAAACTCCTGGTTCCTACCCTGGATACAGATAGTATCTTTTATCATAAGTCACTTAAAATTGTCTTTAATTCCTGTAATGTTGAAATGAACAAATCAATCACAGATGATCATCAATAGATGTTGTTGTCCGGGTATATAATGTTTTTCTGTTTCTGCTCATTTCACTTCACATCAATTGGTGCAAATCTTTCCAGGCTTTTTCTGAAATCCCATCCCTCATGATTTATTTTAGAACAATAGTGTTCCATCACAAACACAGACCACAACTTGTTCAGCCACTCCCCACTTCATGGGCATTCCCTCAATTTCCAATTCTTTGCCACTGCAAAAAAGAATTGCTATGAATATTTTTTTACATGTGAAATGTTTACTCTTATTCAAGATCTCATCAGGATACAGAATCAATAGTGGTATTGCTGGATCAAAGGGTATGAACAGTTTTATTGCACTTTGGGAATAATTTCAAATTTTTCTCCAGAAAGATTGGATCAGTTCACAACTCCACCAACAATGCAATAGTAACCCAGTTTTCCCACACCTTCCAAAACTGATCGTTGACCTTTCTAGTCATATTGGCTAATCTGAGAGGTGTGTGGTGGTACCTCAGAAATGCTTTAATTCGCACCTCTCTTATCAATAATTATTTAGAGCAATTTTTTCATACGACTATAAAAAAATTTGGTTTCTATGTCAGAGAAATCACTTTCCAAATGCTCTGATGATTTATTAATTGGGGAAATGATATATTTCTTCTCTAAAGTTGGCTTAGTTCTCTCCATATCTTAGATATGAATGCTTTGTAAGAAACACTACTTATAAAAATTGTTTTCCAACTTGCTACATTCTGTTTGATCTTGATTACAGTGTCTTTATTTAAGCAACCATTTTTAATTTAATGTAATTAAAAATAATTGTTTGTTTTTTATAATGTTCTCTATCTCTTCTTAGGTTATAAACTGTTCCACTTTCCATGTATCTATATGTAAATTATGCCTTATTTTCCAAATGGTATATAATATTACCATTTATGTCAAATTATGGCACCCATTTTGAATTTATCCTGGTATAGGATGTGAAATGTTGGGTAATTCCTGTGTTTTTCTATATTATTTTCCAGTTTTCTAGCAGTTTTCATATTTTTAAATTGATTTTATTTATTTTTTATTTTTTTTGGTAAGGTAATGGAGTTAAATGACTTTGCCCAAGGTCACACAGTTCGGTAATTATTAAGTGTCTGAGGCCAAATTTGAACTCAGGTCTACTGACTCTAGGGCCAAAACTCTATTCACTGTGCCACTTAGCTGCCCAATTAATATTTTATATTTAAAAATACATGTGATCAAAGTTTTTCATCCTTCATCCATGTGCATATGCATATTTTTTATTTCACAACTTTTCTTCCATCCTCTTTTCTCATCCCACTCCTTTCAGCAGCAAATGGTCAGATTAACAATATACATACATATTTGTGATAAACGTTTTATAAATTAAACATTTTAGCATGAGGAATTAGGATTAAGGGAAGGAGAAACATAAGAAATACTTTTATGAAATGTTCATCAGATTTTCAAAGGTATTTTTATTAAGTTTTTATTTTGTTTTGTTTTGTTTTTCTTCCTCTGGGTGTGGATAGCTTTGTCCATGGCCAGTCTAATACAGTTTTCCTAACTGTCTGAACTTCTGTGAGGAGCTGCTTCCATCAAAGTTGATCATCTCACAATATTGTGGTTAATGTGTACACTGTTCTCTGGATTCTGCACCCTTTGTTCAGTGTCAGATCCTGTTACCCCTTCCATGCTGCTCTAGAGTCTGACCATTTATGGTTTCTTCTAGAACAAGAATATTCCATAGTATTCATGTATCATAACTTGTTTAGCCATCCCCCAATTGATGGGCTTCCCTTCAATTTCCAATTCTTTGCCACTATAAAAAGAGTTGCTATGAATATTTTGGAATATGTGAGGCTTTTCTCATATTTTAAGATTTCTTCTGGATATAGGCCTAAAATTGTAATTGCTGGGTCAAAGGGAATAAACAGTTTTATTGCCCTTTGGGCATAGTTCCATATTGTTCCACAGAATGGTTGGATCATTTCACAGCTCCACCAGAAGTGTATAAATGTCCCAATCCTCCCCCAGCCTCTCCAGCATAGATCATTTTCCCTTTTTATCATCTTAGTCAATCTGATAGGTGTGAGATAATACTCAGGGTTCTGTTAATTTCATTTCTCTAATCAATAATGATTTGGAGTATTTTTCCATATTATTGTATATAACTTTAATTTCTTCATTTTAAAAATTGTTATTCATATAATTTCCCATTTATCAATTGGGGAATGATATGTAACCTTATAAATTTGTTGTACTATATAAATATATATTTATATATATATTATATTTATATATATATATATCATATTTTATATATGTTTACATACATTAGAAATTAGACTTTTATCAGAACTCCTAGTTGTGAAAATTGTTTCCCAACTTTCTGCTTTCATAATTTTGGCAGCATTGATTTTATTAGTGCAAAACCTTTTTAATTTATTATAGTCAAAATCATTCATTTTCCAGTTTATAAGGTACTCTCTTCTTTGATCAAAATTTTTTCCTTTTCTATATCTGTATTAGAGTATTTATGCAGTCTATTAATTTATGTACAGTGTCCCCCCATTTTTACTTTATTTAGTTATAGGGTAACAGATGTACTTCTATGCCTAGTTTTTGCCACACTGTTTTTCAGTTTTCACAACAATTTTTGTCAAATAGTGAGTTGTTATTCCAAGTAGTTTTTGTAAAAGAATGAGTTTTTATTCCAAAAGCTGGAATCATTGGGTTAATCAAACAGTAGATCACTTTAGTCATTTACTGTTGTCTCTTTTGCACCCAAACCATTACACTTATCTACCACTCTCCTTGTTAGCCAGTACCAAACATTTTTTGATGACTGATGCTTTATAATGCATATATATATATAGATATAGATATAGATATAGATATAGATATAGATATATTGGCTAGACAATGGGCCTGAGCTATATCCTATAACTTTTAGTATGTTGTCTCATTATTGTCATTGTTTGGGATGAAATCATTAATTCTATAATTTGTTGTTTGATCCATTCTCTAAAATTAGGTTATTTGATTTCCAGTTAGTTTTAGGTCTCTCTCCATGATACTTTAATGCACATGACTTTTATTGAAACATTGTCTGAAAAGATTGCATTCAATTTTTCTGCCTTTTTGCATTTGATTTTGAGGTTTTCATGCTGTTTTATAGGTGCCAGTCAGTTGTATCCAGAGGTCTATTATATCTAAGTTTTTCTAATACTCTATTCAGCCTCTTAACTATTTTCTCATTGATTTTATGGTTAGAATTTAATTCTGTGAGAGGGAAGTTGAGGTAGAGTTTTACTGTCAATATAACTCATGAAGCTTCTCCTCGAAGATTTTGGATATTATATTGCTTGTTACATAGAAATTTAGTATTGAAATTACTTCATTGTCTATGGTAATAATACTAATAATAATGGTAGTCATTCATTTTCAAAAAAGACCACTTCATCAGGATATTGATGCCATGACAAACATGGATTTGAGCGAGAAAAAGCTGTGCTAATTTAGCAGCTTGACTTTCTGGGTGGTGTGGTCAGATGTGAAACAGGATGACTGGAGATGTTATTAGATGCAAGGCAATAAGGCTTAAGTGACTTGCCCAAGTTCAAATAGTAAGAGTAAAATGTCTAAGGCTGGATTCAAATACCTGTCCTCCTGACTCCAAGGCCAGTGCTCTAACCACTGTTCCACCTAGCTGCTCTATGAATATTTACATAGTTTTATCCAGCTACATATCCTTTTAGAAGGATATAGTTTCCTTCCTTTTCTCTTTCTTATCTCCAGCTTTTTACCTATATGCTGTGTATATCTCTCTCTTCCTCAGGTATGTTTCTTGTAAGCAGCATATTCTGGTTTTTAATCCACTCTGTTCTCCACTTCCCTTTTATAGGAGAGTTCATCCCATTCACATTGAAAATTATTATTACTAACTCTTTATTTTCTTCAATGCTATCACTCCTCTGTTGTTATTTCCCCCTTCTTTCACCCTATCCCTCCTCCTCAGTATTTTGCTTCTGAATACCACCTCCCTCAATGTCTTTAACCCATTCTATCCACCACTCTTCCTTTTCTTCCCCTTTCGCTTTCCCCCTTCTTCTTTCACTCACTTCTATCAATCCCTGCTTCCCTTCCCTTTTCCCTTCCTAATACTTAAAAGATAAGATATTTTTTCTAAATTCTACTGTTTGCACATTAATCCCTCTTTGAGTCAAGTCTGATGAGAGTAGTGTACAAGGGTTCTCACTTCCTTCCTTCTTCCCATCTTTTGCAAGGTCTTCTGCACCTCTTTATACAATGTGATTTATGCATTCAACTGCCACCTTCCATCTCTACAGTTGTCCCTTTTGAATTAAATGTTTAATTTCTTAAATCATTCCACCACAGTCATGGACATATCATGAATGTCCATACCTTCAGTCTAAATATATTCCCTCTAACATAGTTGCAATTCTCAAGAGTTAGGAGAATCTTCCTCCCAGGTAGGGATGTAACCAGTTTAATATTATTTACAGCTTTTATTTTCTTTCCCCCTTTTACCTTTTCATGCATCTCTGAAATTTCCCATCTGAAGAACAAATTTTCTATTTCCCTCTACGCTTTTCATCAGGAAAAACTGAATGCCATCTATTTCAATAAATGTCCATCTTTTTTCCCTGGAAAGAGAAGGCTCACTTTAGCTGGATAGTAGATTCTTGGTTGTAATCCAAGATCCCTTGATCTCAAGAATATCATATTGTAGGCCCTTTGATACCTAAATGTTGATGCAGCCAAGTCCTATAATCCTGACTGTGACTTCTTGGTGTTTGAATTGTTTCTTTCTGGTCACTTGCAACATTTTCTCCTTGATCTGATAATTCTGGGCATTGATCACAGTATTTCTTAGTGTTTTCGTTTTGATATTCCTATCAGGAGGACATCAATGCATTTTTTCAATAACAATTTAGCCCTATGGTTCAAGGATATCAGGACAGTTCTCCTTAATTATAATCTGAAGCTTGGTGTCCAGGCCTTTTTTTATGGATCAAGGTTTTCAGCTAGTGCTATGATTCTTAAATAATGATTCCTGGATTGTTTTACCAGATTAGTTGTTTCATCAATGAGATGTTTTACATTTTCCCCCCTTTTTATATTTTTAAAATTTTGTTTAACAGATGCTTGATGTTTCATGAAGCCATTAAATTTCACAGATTCTAATCTTTTTATTAGAGAAGAATTTTCCTCTTTTAACATGCATTTCCTTTTCCATTTGGCCAATTCTATTTGAAGCAGTTGTTACCCATTGTATTTTTGAGGGAATTATTATTATTATTATTATTATTATTATTTAGTTTTTGCAGGGCAAATGGGGTTAAGTGGTTTGCCCAAAGCCACAAAGCTAGGTAATTATAAAGTGTCTGAGGACGTATTTGAACTCAGGTACTCCTGACTCCAGGGCTGATGCTCTATCCATTGCACCACCTAGCCACCCCTAAATTGTTAATTTTTTTGAATTTGTCCAAAAGTATTTTTTCTTTTGTTTTTAGCAAAAATATTTTTAAAGAATTTGTTTAGCAACCAAAGACTCCAAGAACAATGGAAGTTGAACTCAGGCTATGACAGACCTCAAAAAATATTTTGAAAATCAAGTAAGGGAGATAGAATAAAAATTGAGAAAAGAAATGAGAGAGATGCAGGAAAAACATGAAAACAAAGTCAGAAGATTAGTCAAGGAGATCCAAAAAATGATGAAGAAAATAAGATATTAAAAAACAGCTTAGGTCAAATGGATAAAACAGTTAAAAAATTATTGAGGAAAAGAATGCTTCAAAAAGTAGAATTAGTCAGATGGAAAAAGAGATAAGAATGCTCTCTTAGGAAAACAATTCCTTCAAATGTAAAATGGAGCTAAAGAAAGCTGATGACTTTATGAGAAATCAAGACACAATAATTCAACACTTAAAGAATGAAAAATTAGAAGAAAATGTGAAACACCTCATTGAAAAAAACAACTGATCTGGAAAACAGATTCAGGAAAGGTAATTTAAAAATTATTGGGATACCTGAAAGTCATGACCAGCGAAGGAGCACTGACCTAATTTTTTAAAGAATTTCTACAGGAAAATTGCCTTGATATCCTAGAAGGAGAGGATAAAATAGAAATTGAGAGAATCCACTGATCTACCTTGTAAAAATATTTTTAAAAAAATCAGAAATATTATAGCCAAGTACCAGGATGTCCAAGTCAAAGGTAAAATATTACAAGCAATCATAAAGACAGAATTCAAATATCGTGGAGCTGCAGATAGCATCATAGAGGACTTAGAAGCAATTATATTAAGGGTTCATAGGGCTTGGAATATAATATTCCAGAAGGCAAAAGAGCTTGGAATGCAACCAAGAATCAACCACCCATCAAAACTGAACATCCTCTTCCAGGGGAATCGAGGGACTTTCAATGATAAAGGAGAATTTCAAATGTTCCTTTTGAAACAACAAGAACTGGACAGAAAGTCTGACCTTCAAGTACAAGACTCAGGTGAAGCATAGAGTGGAGAAGGACAAATTATGAGGGACTTAAGGATAATGAACTGCATGTATTCCTGCATAGAAAAATGACACTGATAATAATCATGTGAACCTTCTCATTTTATAGAGCAGGTAGAAGGAGCTTCTATAGATGAAGCACAGGAGAAAGCTGTATTTGCAGATATAATATATTGTAAAAGGGAAGCCAATGGCTAAAAGGGAAATGTACTAGGAGTAAGAGAAAGCAGAGGTATAATAGCCTGAGATATTTCATATAATTTTTTTTTTTGCAATGAGATTTTGCAATGATATGGAGGAGGGAAGGCGAGGGAGAATGAGGAAACCTTCACTCTCATCAGAAATGATTGAGAGGAAACAGGATATACACTCAATAGGTTATAGACATGTAGAATAAAAAGGAGAGAAAGGGGATGGGGGAAGGAGATGATGTGGGTGATAAAGGACAGGTTAGATCATAGGAGATAATAGTCAGATATAGCACATCTTATTTTTTTACTTTTTTCAAGGTGCTGAGACTGGGTGGCCTATCTGGGACCACAGGACTGGGTAATTGATGGGTCTCAGGGGTGGAATGTGGGTTTGGGGCCACTTGGCCCCAGGGCCAGTGCTCTGTTCCCTGCACCACTCAACTAACCTACAACCTGTTTTCAAAGAGGGACACAGTGAAAGGAGAGTGAAAATGTAATCTATGGTAGTGAGGAGGAATGTATGGATGGAATTAAAATCATGAAAACAGCAACTGTGCAAAAATACGGAAGTAACTTCTGTGGTGGACTTATGATACAGAATGTGATTCACCTGAGGCAGAGTTGATGGTATCAGAACACAGACGGAAACAAATTTTTCTCTTTCTTTTAGTTTATTTCTCATTAGGTTCTACACTTTTGTGGGGGAGGGGGTATTGTGTTTACTCTTTTTTCTTTTTATTTAAGATTTTATTTATTTTGAGTTTTACAATTTTTCCTCTAATCTTGCTTCCATCCCTCAACACCCCACAGAAAGCAATTTGTCAGTCTTTACATTGTTTCCATGTAGTACATTGATCCAAAGTGAGTGTAATGAGAGAAAAATCATATCCTTCAGGAAGAAACAAAAAGTATAAGAGATAAGATCAGATAATAAGATACCAGCTTTTTTCCCCCTAAATTAAAGGAAATAGTCCTTGAACTTTCTTCAAATTCCACGGTTCTCTATCTGGATATAGATGATATTCTCCATTGCAGAGAGTCCCAAATTGTCCCTGATTGTTGCACTGATGAAATGAGCAAGTCCATCAAGGTTGATCATCACCCCCATGTTGCTGTTAGGGTGCACAAAGATTTTCTAGTTTTGCACATCTCAGTCAGCATCAACACATACAAATCTCTCCATGCTTCCCTGAATATCCATCCTTCCTGGTTTCTAATGGAACAATGGTGTCCCATGATATACATGTACCAGAGGTTTGCTAACCCATTCCCCAACTGAAGGACATTTATTTGATTTCCAATTCCTTGCCACCACAAACAGGGCTCCTATGAATATTTTTGTACAGGTGATGTTTTACCCTTTTTCATCATCTTTTCAGGGTATAGACCCAGTAGTGGTATTGCTGGATGAAAGCGTATATATGCTTTTGTTGTCCTTTGGACATAGTTTCAAATTCCTCTCCAGAAAGGTTGGATGAGTTAAAAGATCCATCAGTAATGTAATAGTGTGTCAGATTTCCCACAACCCTTCCAACAATGATAATTATCATTTCTGTTCATATTGGTCAGTCTGAGAGGTTTGAGGTAGTACCTCACAGAAGCTTTAATTTGCATTTCTCTAATAAGTAATGATTTAGAGCAATTTTCATATGACTCTGGATTGCTTTGATCTTCTCATCTGTATATTGCCTTTGCATATCTTTTGATGATTTGTGAATTGGGGAATGGCTTTTTTTAAAAAAACATAACACATTTCCCTGTATATTTTAGAAATGAGTCCTTTGACAGAAACATTAGTTATAAATGTTGTTTCCCAGTTTACTACATTTCTTTTGATCATGATTACAGGGTTTTTCTCTGTGAAAAGCTTTTTAATTTAATGTGATCAAAATCATCTAGTTTGTTTTTAGTGAATTTCTCCATCTCTTCCTTAGTCATATACTGCTTCCCTTTCCATAGATCTGACAGGTAAACTAGTCCTTGACCTTCTAATTTGCTTATAGAATTTTTTATGTCTAAATCCTGTATCCATTTGTATATTGTCTTGGTATAGGGTGTGAGGTGTTGGTCTAATTTTAAGAGTCTTCCATACTGACTTCCAATTTTCCCAGCAGTTTTTATCAAAGAGAGAGTTTTTATCCCAATAGCTGGACTCTGGGTTTATCAAACAAAAGATTACTATAATCATTTCCTGCTGTTGTACCTAGTCTATAAAACTGCTCGACCACTCTATTTCTTAAGCCAATACCAGACAGTTTTGGTGACAGATGCTTTATAATATAATTTTAGATCAGGTAGGGCTAAGCCCCCTTGTTTTGCACTTTTTTTCCATTAAATCCCTGAAAATTCTTGACATTTTATTTCTCCGTATGAACTTAACTTACAATTTTTCTAACTCATTAAAGTAAATTTTTTGGAAATTTGATTGGTAGGGCACTAAACAGGTAGTTTAGTTTTGGTAGAACTATTATTTTTTATATAAGCTCTACCTATCCATGAGCAGTTGATATTTGCCCAGTAATTTAAATCTGATTTAATTTGTGTGGGAAGTGTTTTATAACTGTTTTCAAAAAGTTTCTGAGTCTGCCTTGGAAAACAGACTCACAGGTATTTTGTCTAAGGTTACTTTGAATGGGATTTCTCTTTCTAGCTCTTCCTTCTGTATCTTGCTAGTCATATATAGAAAAAACCTGGGCACCTAATAGTTTTCTAAATATTCATCTATTACCTTAGATTGTCAAATTTCTTGGCATAGAGTTGGGCAAAATAATTTCAAATTATTACTTTAATTTCCTCATTGGTGGTGAGTTCACCTTTTTCCCTTTATGATACTATTAAACAAGAATAATTTAGTACTTTATAAATAAAGTCATATTAACTGCCCCCCCCAAGAAACCAGGAAGGATGGGAATTCAAGGAATTATGTAAGGATTTGCATGAACTCATGCTGAGAGAGATGAGCAGAACCAGAAAAATATTGTACACCCTAAAAGCAACAGGGGGGTGATCATCATCCTTGATGGACTTGCTCATTCCATCAGTACAACAATCAGGGAAAATTCGAGACTGTCTGTAATAGAGAATACCATCTGTATCCAGAGAAAGAACTGTGGAGTTTGAACAAAGACCAAGGACTATTAATTTTAATTTTAAAGTCACCTGATATCTTATTGTCTGACTTTGCTATCTCTTATACTTTATGTTTCTTCCTTAAGGATATGATTTCTCTCTCACATCACATTCAGTTTGGATCAATGTATATCATGGAAACAATGTAAAGACTGGCAAATTGCATTCTGTGGGGGGTGGGGGGAGGGAAGTAATATTAGGGGGAAAGTTGCAAAACAAAATAAATAAAATATTTACAAAATAGAAGACATCTTTGACTCATTTGGGTCACTCAGTGTAATGTTGAGATTTCAAGTCATATAAGAGAAATAAGTGGGAAAAAAGAATATAAATGCATTGATTTTAGGTGACCTTTTAAGGAAATTTTGTCATAAAAATTTGATTGCATTGTAAGTTGATATAAATTTTTTAAACATCCACTCTCTACCAGATACTGTTAAATGCTGGGGATAAAATTGAAGGCAAAAAGATACCCCTACTGTCATGAAGTTCAAAGCAATAGAACAACATCCACACATTAATGCATATAAGTATGTTTTATATGTGTGTATAAATTTAGTTAGATCTTGCAGATGTTTTATGTTAGTAATTTCTCAGACAAGGGATTATTTAAATCCTCCTAAAGGAAATGAATAAATAAATAAATAATTCCAGACCATCTTAAAAATTGTCAGTTTTAATATGGTTACAATTTAGTACAAAGTTTCAGGGTAGTCCTGTGCTTTTTTCCTGGTACCAATAGTATTTTTGTATTCCAAAATTGTCATTGACAGATGTTAAAACAAAAAGAGACATTTGGAATCTCATTAAAACTTTGTGTCAAATATAGATTGCTGATAAGATGAGACAGATATAACTGGAATAAATTAGAATAGGTGCAGAATAATATTACATTGAATATTTGAAATTATTCAAATAACTTTAAAACTCAAATGATTAAGAATTTGACAGTATGTGCTAAGGAGATATATGGTATAGTCATCATTGATTTAATTTTTCCTTAATTTGAATCTTTTCTGATACTATAATTTAAAAAATTTAGATCTTCTGACTTTTTTCAATAACCTGCTATCCTTTGATTTAGGGTACACATATAACCTTTTGAAAGAATGATGGAGAAATGAATAGAATATTGTCTTGGGAGTCATTAGATAAGGTTTTTATTCTTCTAGTCATCCCAGTCATATTGTAATAAGGATCTTGTTTTTCTATTTTGTTTGATATGCATTCAATTAATACTTTCTATTATTCTTTTAATAAATTTTTGTTATTTATAATCAAAGAATTGTATTCTTCAACCTGAAATATGAATTTTCCTTGAACACAAAATCTATAGAGAAAAGCTATTTTTATTTCTATTGAGATTGAAAGGTTTCAGATTTCCAAGGACACCAAAATATCTATTCACCTACTCTCATGTCCTAAGGATTTACAGTCTTCTTCCAAAGAATATTCTTTATAGATTTATAACTATCTCAATTTGAGGTAATAATTTCTTTTCTTTGAATCACAAAGTTTGAAAATTCCACTTTGTACAATGGTTAATCAAGGGCACCTACAGTACAGTGGATAGAGCAAAGTCCTTGTTTGTCAGGAGGTCAGGAGTCAGAATCCAGCATCAGATACTTGACTCTTACTAGCTGGATGACCTTGGGCAAATCAATTAGTACTAATTGTCTTATATCTATAACTATTTCTGGTTATCCTAATTCATATCTGGTCACTGGACCTAGATGACTGTGGAGGAGAAATTGAGACTGATGACTTGACATAGCACCCCTTCGCTCAAATCCAATTCATGTGCTTGTAATGGCATCACCTCTCAGATGTTGTGGTCTTCTTGGGAAATGTAGAAAGGAGGCAGAGATCACTGATTGTGGTCAGTATTTCCCAGGAACTCTCTTCCAAAATATTCCAAAAACTATAGAATTATGACTCTTAACTAAATTTTCAAAAGATAGAACCTAAAGAATGATCCAGTGAGGCAATTCTCAAGCCCAAGATAACCTGGAAGATCATGAGAAAGCTCTGTACATAAAGTTTGAGGGGGCATCAGAACAACCAGGATAACCTTGTAGGAGTGAAGGAGTTCAAACTTTACAGGAACAGTCAGTGGGGCATCTGTACCTGGGGACAATGGCTCCTCGCAGCAGAAGTAGTTTCCAGACATCCCAACCCATGAAACATCAAGTACAACTTGGAAGGTCAACAGGGAAACCTCTGCCAGAATGAGAGCAGAACCTAGGCCAGCATGATCCTCAGCACAGTTGTAGTCCTTGGTGCAGCCCAGATGCAAGGAGGGAGCTGCCTGGCATCTGCTCCTAGTGCCCTCAGCCTATAGAAGGTAAAAGAGTGAAGGGAGACTGTCATGGTCTCTCCTCTGTCCCAGGGACAGAATTCTGGTGCTTTGTCCATATTCAAACTCTGATTTCAGTCTGCACCCCCCCCCACCACTGCCATAGAGCAGGGACCCTTCTCACAGCTTCAGGACAGAGAAGAATGCTTATTTTCATCCAAAGACCAGAGCACAGGCCAGGAGAGGAGTCAAAGCTTCTCATAAGACATTAAAGAAACTGAGGTGCTTGTGATTGTGCCCTAAAAACAGCTCAAAATGTTTGGAAGCAGCTCAAAACCAGGGCACAGTCTAGGGAAATGAATAAACAGAAAAAAAGGAACCTGATCATAGACAGTTACTTATTTTGGTCCCATGGAGGATCAAAACACAAATTCAGAAGATGGCAAAGTCTAAGCTTCTGTATCCAAAAACTCCAAAAAAATAGGAGTTGCGCTCAGGTTATGGCAGAGCTCAAAAAAGATTTTGAAAATAAAGCAAGAGAGGTTGAGGAAAAATTGGGAAGAGAAAAGATAGTGATGAAGGAAAAACATGAAAACTAAGTCAGCAGCTTAGTCAAGTAGATGCATAAAAATACTGAAGGAAACAACATGTTAAAAATGAGTTTAGGGGCGGCTAGGTGGCTCAGTGGATAAAGCACCAGCCCTGGAGTCAGGAGTACCTGGGTTCAAATCCGGTCTCAGACACTTAATAATTACCTAGCTGTGTGGCCTCGGGCAACCCACTTAACCCCATTTGCCTTCCAAAAAAACAAGTTTAGGTCAAATGGAAAAAAAGCAGTCCAAAGAGTTAACAAGAAGAAGAATACCTTAAAAAGCAGAACTGGTCAGATAGAAAGGGGAAAAGGAAGCTCTGTGAATAATAGCTCCTTTAAATGCACAATGGAGCTAAAGGAATCTGAGAACTTTGCAAGGAATCAAGAAACAATAAAACAATAGCAAAAGAATGAAAAACAAGAAGAAAATTTAAACCATCTCATTGGAAAAACAACTAACCTGAAGAAAATGATGAGAAGAGGCAATTTAAAAATTATTACGCTACCTGCAAGTCATGATCAGGAAAAGAGCCTTGATTTCATTTTTAAAGAATTTCTATGGAACATCCTCTTCCAGGGGAAAAGATGGACATTTGATGAAATTGGAGAATCTCCAACATTCCTGTTGAAATGACTGAAGCTGAACACAAAGTCTGATCTTCAAGTTTAGAACTCCAGTGAAGCATAGAAAGGGTGCATGGGAAGGGCAAATTATGAAGAATTCAATGATTTTGAACTGCATGTTCATTCCTTCTTGGGAAGATAATGCTGATAATACAGTATAAAGATGAAATCAATGGGCAAACAGAGAATGGACTAGGAGGAAGGAAAAGGAGATAAAAAATGGGCTAAGAGGACAACTAGGTGTTACAGTGGATAGAGCACTGACCTTGTAGTCAGGGCAACCTGAGTTCAAATCTGGCTTCAGACATTTAATATTTATCTGGCTATGTGACCTTGGGCAAGCCACTTAACCCTATTACCTTATAAAACAATTTTAAAAAAGAAACAAATAGAATTGTCTAAGAGATACCATGTAAAAGAGTCAAGAAAAAAACTTTTGCAATAGAATAGAATGGGAAGATGAGAAAATTTTTTACCCTAAATTAAACTGGAAAGGAAAGAGATGGGAGAAAGGAGCCAAGGGCAGGGAAGGGGGATATAGATGATATATAGGAAAGGGTAGATAATGGGTACAGGTAGTCAGATATAATACAAGTTTTTTGTTTTTTTGGAAAATGATAGGGTTGGATGATCTGCCCAGGACTCATGGCTGGGTCTCTGGGGTGAGATGTAGGCTTGGGGTCTTATGACCCCACGGCAGGTACACTATACATTGCACCATTCGACTGCCCCATAGAATACTTTTAAAGAGGAACAGAGTGAAATGAGAGAGAAAATAGAATAAATGGGAGTGGGCATGAAAGGATGGAGGAAATTATAATCAGAAATGGCAACTTTGGGAAAAATATGGAAGTAACTTCTCTGAAGGACTTCTGTAAAAGACTGTGATCCACCCTAGAGACAGAGCTGATGGTACCTGAATACAGACTGAAGCACATGTTTTTCTCTTTCTTTCACTTAATTTTGTGTGAGGTTTCTTTGTTATTTTTGTGGAGAGAAGAGGGATTAGGTTTACAATTACAACAGGACTATTTAATAATGTGTAAATAAATAAAACTTTAAATTTAAAAAAATGAAGTCAAAACAGGTAAACTCTAAATAACCAATGAAAATAAATTCATTTATTTTTGTTGTGCAAATATGATGTGCTTCCCCCCTTTTTTAAATTAAAACTTTTCACATAGGGGCAGCTAGGTAGCAAATGGATAGAGCACTGGCCTGGAGTCAGGAGTACCTGAGTTCAAATCCAGCCTCCAATATTTAATATTTAATAATTACCTAGCCACTTAACCCCATTTGCCTTGGAAAAACCTAAGAAAGATCCTTTTCACTGAACAGATAGGCAAAGATTTTCTCTTTCAAAAATTTCATTTGCCCTTTAGATCTACAAAATTGTTTATACTAAGATTTTGTGACTGATTTTGCAATATGCCAATAATATATTCTATTTGTTTTGTTTTTTAAGAAAATTACATCCCATCTAATGAATAATGCACAAAGTTTTAGACAGTGGCAATGAACTATCTGTTGAGGTGTAAACTATAAGAAAAATAATGTGTCTATGTCTTTGGAAGCATTTAAATCCTAGTATAATGGCTTTCATTTATTAGCCCGTCAAGAAACAGTGGGAGCTCAGTTCTGAAAGGGACAAAATCCTGCATGGAAACATTATTTTAGAAAGATCTTTTCAATATTTAATAGCATATGAAAGCTGTATTTTCTGCAGGGATTCATGCCATGAGATTACTTCAAGGTGAGTGTACAATATGTCTTAATATAGCTTCTGCAATAATGAAAAATTGCATTTTCATTTTGGTCTTAAAATTAATCAACTTAGCCAAATGCTGTACATACTGAAAGAGTTAATGGGTAGAAATGCTGCTTGACTAAGTTGAATGTGTTTCCTTATCAAGAGTTTGTTAATTGTTTTAGAAAGAAGTTCTATTTTGTCCAAAGGTCTTATGTTTGTAGATTTGTAATAACTCACATGTCCTATGTCTTTAGAGTCCTCCAACACACCATTGAATCTTGCAAGTGAAGTTTTTAAACCAGTTTCAGTTCTACCTAAAACACTGTTGTTTCTGATGTAATAGTGTTAAATCAAAATGAAAGGCAAATTTATTTCTCTTTTTTGCCATGGCACAAAAAAATCCATTATTTTCAGTATCCCAAATGAGATATTTAGTGAAATCTTTGCATTTATATCAAGCAGTTCATGTGCTTCTCACCTGTCATAGGTTAATCTAATTTTTTTTAGGTTTATGCAAGGCATTGGGGTTAAGTGGCTTTCCCAAGGCCACACAGCTAGGTAATTATTAAGTATCTGAGGCCGGATTTGAACTCAGGTACTCCTGACTCCAGGGGCTGGTGCTCTATCCACTGTATCACCTAACTGCCCCAATTAATGTAATTTTTAATAATCTTCCACCTTTAACTGTACTTATTCCTCTATATCCACTGCCACAACAATGTATAGAAGTTTTCTAATGTGCAAGCCAGTTCTCATCCCTCTGCTTTAAGACCATAAGTAGCTCTTCCTTGATCACTTGATAAAGTATAAGTCCCTTTTTCATTCATACAAGGTCTTTCACAACTTTATCTCACAAAATAATGGTCTGGTATTAAATCAAACTCTTTATGTTATACTCTGTAGATATAATAATATTGTACTATTTGTTGTGAATGATTTCATGGTTTGTATATCAGAATTGTAAATAATAAATACTCTGCTACTTAAAACTCTCAGAAATTGGAGAGAGTCAAAATGATGAAGTGCCCAACTTGCTTTTTCCACAATAACTAAAAAGTCATCCAACTGAATTCTGATGCAGAAAACCAAGAAAAATATCATAGGGAGTCTGAATGAATTGGAAGGATTTCAGGGCAGGAGAGTCAGTAGCAGAACTACAACTAATAGAAACAACAATGGGTTGTGCCAAGGGCAGCAGTTCTAAGGAGGACTGAATGCCTGGACAAAAAGAGATCCCAGGTGGACCATTCTACTAGTAATATATGCAAGCACAGGTGTCGTCTGGTGACTTCCTTGCTTATTACCCAATTCCACAATACAGTTCCAGGGTAGAGAAGAGTGACTGGGATGATGAGGGAGAAGAAACGCTTTTATAATTTATCAAATAAAACTTCCAGAAACATAGTCATAGCTGTATGTCTTTGAGTGCTAGAACAGATGGGATAAGAGACTCAGTTCCAATTTTTAGTCCCTCACTCAAAACTACAGTGGGATAAATCAGAGCAGAAGATCATATTAACATGGGAGTCAGAAGTTCAGTCAATCTGAATTTACAAAATTTCACAAAGACCTAACTGTAGATAAAACACAGTAAAATCTATGAGAAGTAAATCACAAATAAATAACATATCTAAACTTAGTTCTCTCTCTGAATCACTTATCACTTTGTAAGTGCTAAAACATTAGAGGACCCAAAACTTATCACTTTGGAAGTGCTAAAACATTAGAGGCCTCAAATTTTCCTGTGAAAGCAACAAGATAGAAAAACATATGTTCATGGCAGGCATCAATCATCCTCTATGCAAGGTGAGGTCAGTCCAACATAAAATCCAAATTCAAAAAACTAGGATGAAAAATAAGCAAGCAGTTAAAATAACTAAACATTTTTTAAAAACCTATGATTATGACAGGAGAGCTTATGACAAAATGTCACAAGACAATGTCTTGAAAATATCTATAAGCAATATTCATAGAAAAATCCAGAATGGATACAAATAAAGCAAGAATGCCTAGAAGATTTAAAGAGCAAAAATAATTATTTTAAAAAATGAAATAAAGGTGGAAGAGATGAAATTGAGGAAAGAAATTAAAATGAGGAATAAATATATGAGAAGAGAATTTGACAACTTGGATTAAAAAAGGTACAAAAATACTGAATAAAATAACACTTTCAAAATCAGGGGGTAGCTAGGTGGCACAGTGGATAGTGCACTGGCCCTTGAGTCAGGAGTACCTGAGTTCAAATCTGACCTCAGACACTTAATAATTAGCTACCTGTGTGGCCTTGGGCAAGCCACTTAACCCAATTTGCCTTGTAAAAAAAACCTAAAAAAATGATAAAAATAGAAGAAAATTTGAAATGATTAATAGGAGATATAAATAAACTGGAAAACAGGTTAAGAATGACTCTAATCCTCATATTTCAATAAATTATATAACTGAACCATCTGAGAGAAACAGAGAATAACATAGAAAATGAAAAAAATCAAAGTCATCTCCTAGAAGAGACCCTAAACTGAAAACTCCCCAAAATATTATAATCAGATTCCAGAACTATCAGTTCAAGCAGAAAATACAAACAGACAGAAAGAAATAATATACCATAGAAACTCAGTAAGAATAACATAAGATTTAGTTCTTCCAAGTTTAAAGGAGTACAAGTATTAAAATATATTACTCTGGGAGCAAAAGAGTTTTTCTGATGATTCGCAAATCTGTTTATCCACCCCTAATCATTTTCTTGATCTCCAATCTTGCATCATCAAATATTGTACAAATCAAACTATTCCACACATATCCCAAATCCAACATGTCCCAAATTGAACTTATTTATCTTTCTCTGCAATCCCTCTCCTTCTTCTAGCTTGCCTAGTTTTACAATCTAAATGTAATCATTGAACAATTCAATTCTCAATTTACTTTCTATCAGTTCCTATGGGCAATATCTTTCTATGTATATTCAAAGCATTTCTTGAATATGCCCTTTATGAGACTACCACCAACCTCGTATAGATAGGCCATACTCATCATATCTCTACTATTGGAATACGCTTCTGCTTTATCTTCCTTCTAAAGTGCTAGTTGACATTAATAACAGCAGTGTTACACAAATAAAATTGTATTTCTACTCAGGATGGATTCAGTCTTTCAAGAATCATTTGACTCAGAGTTAAAAAAAAGTTTCCTAAGTTAAAGACATTATTGATTTATAAAAGATTTGGTAAAAATCAATATTAGAATATACTTAAACTCATGAAACCACAGCTTAAGATAAAAATAATCACTACTGCCATGATGAAAATGAATATATATCCAAAGACCTATAAGAGACCAGAGAATGTCCATGGTATTTGAAACTGTCTATGGTAGCTGAATTCAGAAGACTAACATCAACCCTCTTTGTCTTATAAGTTATGAAACAGAGTTTAGAGCCCTATTTTTTTTTTAATTGTCAAGCTCAAACATGTTACTGTCCATTGCGGTTAAGAATAAATGCTAACTGACTCATATAGAAGTATGTTTAACACAGTAATACATGTATAACCTATATTAGATTGCTCACTGTCAAAGGGAAAAGGCAGGGAAAGGAGGGAGGAAGAAAAATGTAGAACTCAAAATTTTACAAAAAATGAATGCTGAAGAGTATCTTTGCATATAGGTGGAATAATAAATAAAGGAATTTAAATTGAAAAAACTGAGAACTGTCCTCACCTAATTCTCACCATAATACCCTTTCCATAAGTCTTATATTAAAATACTTTGGATATACATACATGCATATATATATATATATATATATATATATATTTATATGAAGAAATGTTAATTTTATACCTTAGTCATTTGTGAATGTTTACCATCTCTCATTTATAGTCTCCCATCCAAAAAATTAGTAATCAATCCTTGAAATCTAACCTTTTTCTTAATTCACACTGAAATAATTAAAGTGCTGATCTTATCAATTGGTACTTGAATTATCTCCATCTCCTAATGCCTCTCTAGACCATATTGGAAGTCAATGTTAGGTTAATCATTCTAAAATCTCACTCTTATTTCATGATTCTCTGTAAAATCACATTCTCTGGTTTCCCACTGCTTAGAGGCCAGGCAGTTGTTTATCAGTGAATGGTTTCTAATTTAATTCACCTAAAATTAATTAACTAACTGCCTATTCCATGTCAAGTATTGTGCCAAGTATCCAAGATACAAAGACAAAATTGATACAGTTCTTAGCATCAAATAATTATTATTTTATTTGTAGAAAAATAAGAGGCACAAAAATTATTTCAAAAATAATCGTAGGAATAATGCAAATAATTGAAGTTTTTTGAAGGGCAAGATCCATCCTTTAGCTGTGGCTGGAAGGGAACTAGAAAGTTTAGAAACAGAAATAAGAAAGGAAACCATTTCAAGCATGGAATTCAGTTTGAACAAAGTAGTATTGCATGTGAAGAATTTCAAGTAAGCAAAAATGACAGCAATATAGGATATGTGAGGGAATATAAGATATTGTACAATCAGTCTGAAAATATATGGAGGCAGATTGAGAAAGGTACTAAATTTGACTCTGCATGACTTACTTTCACATACTTTCTTTTTATATATTTTTTTGGCATCTTTGTAGAAGAAGCTATGTTATTTTACCTCTTTTGGGTCCTTTTCAATTCCTTATTCTGACTACATAACAATATTCATATGTACTATTCATATGTACTTATTTTTTTGTATCCTCTAACTTCTATCTATATTGGAACTCAGTTTGCTAGAGCCCTTTTTGCTACACTATTGCAAATCTGCTGTACTCTCTCTCCACCAAATATTTATATTTTACCCTTGAGGCTGAAGTATATGCAAATTTCTCTAATCTTTTACATTGTCAGCTTCATTGATTTACAATATTCAGTCTCATTTCTGCAACTTTGATTTGCTTCTATGCTTTAAAATAATAAATCATTGAAGATTTTAAAGTTTATGCCCTCAGGTCACAATGCCTTTCCTAAATCTTTTAATTTGTTGTGTTTGTGTGTCTGTGTGTGTGTTTGTGTGTGTGTGTGTGTGTGTGTGTGTGTGTGTGTTTTGAGGTGGAGAGGGATGACACTTAATATAATATCAGAAACAGTTGACTGCAAACCTATATATAACAAAATATAATAGACACTCGGGATACAAAAATAACAGAGAATAAGATTAACAAGGAGAGGTTTATGGTAGTTGATTGCTCTAAAAAAAACAAAAGATCATCCAGGATAGAACTTAAAAGGGTCAAGCAGAATATTATTATGGATTTGCTGCTGACTACGTTTCTTTATTCATCCTCCTTTGATCACCCAACTTTTCTCTTCCCTTCTCCTCTGACTCCACAGTTGAATACTCTATTTTCAATTTGATACTGATATGGGGGACGGAGGGAGGGAGGGAGGGGATGAGAGAGAGAGAGAGAGAGAGAGAATCCCTCTTTGAAACAATTTAGATGAAAGTGAGATTCAATTGTTACCCACTCACACCCACCATTTTCCCTCTACTGCAAAATCTGTTCCTTGCACATCTTCATAAAAAATATTTTTCCCTATTCTTCTTCTCCCTCCTTCTCATAGGACAACTTTCCCTGTATATCCATGTTTGTATATCATCCCAATATAATTGAGTCATTCTCAACCCTCAGTCTACTTCCAATTCTTCTATAATAATAATAATGATAAAGTTCTTGGAAGTTGCATGTATCATATTCAATATAAGAAGGTAAACAGTTTAATAATGATAAAGTTTTTGGAAGTCTTATGTATCAAATTCACTATAAGAAGGTAAACATTTTTAACTTATTGAATCACTTGTGATTTCTTTTTTATAATATTTTGGCTAATCTTGAATCTTATCATTGAACCTTGTATTTTTCCTGCCCAATATCAAAATTGCTTTGTTTCTTATTACCACCACCCTAATCCTCCCTTCTTTCTATCAGTTCTTCATTCTCTTATTCCCTTTCCTTTCTACTTTTCTGTAGAATAAGAGACATTTTTTAAATCAACTTATGTAGACATTATTTTCTCTTTTGAATCAATTCTCATGAGAATAATGCCCAAAAGTTTTCTTTTACCCCTATCATCGCCTCCACTCAAAAACTTTCATATCTCTTCTTTCTGATAAAAAAAAATTAACTTATTCAGAATTTCCCTTTCCTTTTCCCCAAGGCATTCCTTTTTTTCTCATTCTTTACTTTCATTTTAAGATATTCCAGTACATTCAGCTCGCACTAATGTCCTCCCTCTATGTATTCTCATAAGTTTTCTAATAGTGATAAAGTTCTTAGGAATTTTAAGTATCATCTTCCCATCTAGAATGCAATTATTTTAAATTTATTGAATTCCTTATGATTGCTTTCCAGTTTACTTCTAATTTTTTCTCTTGATTCATTTTTGAATGTCAAATTTTATTCTAAGATAGAAGAAAAATATGATTTTTAAAAAATTATGGCTCCTAGATAGTCCAATAATATTTAAACTATTTTTTCAATCTAGTTCAGTTATAGTTTCAATGAGATATTTTACATTTTAAACTACTTTTTCATTCTTATAATTTTGTTTTATTGTTTCTTCATGTCTCATGGAGACATTCGTGTCCACTTTCCGAAATCTGCTTTTTTAAGGAGTTGTATTCTTCAACGAAATTTTGTACCTTTTCCATTTGGCAAAACTTTTTCAAGCCTTTTTTTTCTTTAATTCATTTTTATGTCTCTTATATTTTGTTTATTGTCTTTAAAGTTTTATTTTGTTTGATAATTTTTGTGCTTCCTTTGTTAAGCTTTTGACTATTTTTTTCATGTTTTTCTTGCTTTACTGTCACTCTCTTATTTGAATTTAGAATTCTCTTTGAGTTCTTATAGGAATTCTTTTGGGGCCTGAGACAAATACACATTTATTTTCTATGAATATTTGGATGCAGTAGTTTTGACTTTGTTGTCTACTGTTTATGTTTTGATCTTCCCTGTCACCAAAATAATTTTCTTTTCTGTAGTCAGGTTCTTTTTTGAACATTTTCTCAGTCTTTTCCTTGACTTTAACTGTATATGTTATCATATATGTTCTGCCCTTGGGTTGGAGGGTGCACTGTCAAAATTCAGACTTTTTTTTTGCAACAATTTTCAACATCTAGATCTAGAGATCAGTATGTTTTTAGTTCTTCCATGTAAATTTAAGGAGATGTGTGTTTACTATTCTCATGGCCTGTGTTCTAATTTGTGAATGACCCTTTCTGCAATGGAACCATGACTAGCAACCCTGTTGTCTTATAAACCTGAGCTCTGGTGCCCCTGTTGTCCTCTACTCCCTGCAATTGCAATCCAGGATTGTGACACACATACTCATATTTCACTGCTTACAGTGCCAGAAAAATAGTCTGTACATTTCTTCTTATTAATTTTCTGATGCTTTATCATTTTTGGACTGAGGGGGGTCAAAAACCAGGTCTGTTGGAACTGATTCAGTTATCAAAGGCTTGTTGAATTTGCTGAGGGCGCTGCCTATCCTGGCACAGCCTTCACTGGACTGTGTTCCTCTCTCATCCAGTATGACAGAGGTCCCCTGATGAACTTCTGAGTTCCTGGAATAGTAAAAAGTTACACATTGTACTCTTTGGATTGTGTCACTCCATAAATCTTTTTAATGCATAATTTAAAGTTGTTTAGAGGATAATTTAAGAGAACTCTTGTGAAGCCCTGTTTTTGAATGTGTCTGTGTCAGTCATCTTAGCTCTTATTCCTCTGTCTTTCTATTTTTACATGTGTCTGTTTTAAATTCTGTTCTCCTATCCATTCTTCTATCTGCTTTCATTTTATGGCTGTGTTTATGCCATTCACATCTACAGTTTTGATAACTGATTATTCCCCTCCATCCTTCTGTCTTCTGTTTAGCCTTCTCTTTCCCTTGGTTCTCACCACAACATTTCTTAATCTACCCCCATCCATTTTTTGTATTCCTTTATATAACTTACCTTCTTTTTTTCCCATTGGGAAATATGGTTATTTTTATGCCTTATTATGTTATTTTCACTTTGAAACTGTTATGTTAATGATGCTCAAACATTTCCCCTCCACTATAAAAAAACTATTTCTTATGTTCAGTTTTATGTGAAAAAATGTTCCCCATTTTATATCTCCCTTTTCCCTTCTCTCATTAGTTTCATATTTCTCACCACTTCATTTAGGAAAAAAATCTTTCCAACACTTTTATTTAATAATTTCTTGGAATATGATGTTTGTGCTATTCTTTGATTGTGGTTTATTGAGTAGTCCTATAATTCTTAAATTGAATTTCCTCGAGCTGTTTTCCAATCATGTTATTATTCTGATGAGATATCTCACAATTTCTTCAATTTTGTTCATTCTACTGTCTCTGTTTTAATGTTTCTTGAAGCCTTGTGGAGAACTTAATTCTCATTTGTCAAAATGTGGTTATAAGGGAATTACTTTTTTGAAGAGTTTTTGTGCTTCTTTTAACATTACACCAATGCTTTTTTAAGATGCTATTTTCATGAGCTTTTTTGTGTATCTTTTTTACCAACTCTTAATTTTCTTGTCTCCCCTTTCCCTCACCAACTATTCCTCTGTTATTCTTATTTCTTTATTAATATACACTATAAAGTATTTGGGGGGACTTTTGTTTATTTAGGTTTTTACTTTTAGGTTTTATTTATAACTATTTTCACATAGTTATATTTTTCTGAATTTATACTATTATATGACAGTATTGTATTATAATATGATATAACAATACTTTTATGGATCAAGTTATATTCCAATTGTTTTCTCATTATCCCCCTTCAATTTTTAGATTTCAAACACTTTTCCTTATTAAATTATTCTATTTGTTTTACCAACTACATGAAATGGCAGTTTCTAATATCATATTTTTGTACATTTTACTCCTTCCCTCCCTCTATCCCCTTGCCCATCCATCTGAAAGAAAGCAGTGAAATATAGAGTCTATATCTTTAACCCAGATAAACATAGATCCACATTAATCATATTGTGAAAGAAGAATCTTATCCAAAGGGAAGAAAAGTTACTGAAGAAAAAAGACATAATCCATAAGATAACTTTATTCTAAAAATTAAATACAGTAAACTTTGGTCTTCATTTAAACTCCACAGTTCCTTATCTGGATATGAATGATATTTTACATCACAAGACTTTTAGTATTGTATTTGATTAGTGAACTGTAGAAATAAACAAGCTGATCATGGCTGATCATCACCTCATATTGCTATTAGCATGTATAATGTTCTTCTGGTTCTGCTCACTTCAATCACTATCAGTTTGTACAAGTCACTCCATGCTATTCTAAAGTCCCATCTGACATACTTTCTTACAGAGCAATAGTATTCCATCATATTCAAATATGATAGAATTTATTCAGTCATTGCACCATTGATGGGCACCCCTTCAATTTTAAATGCTTTGCTATTCTGAAAAGAGGTACTATAAATATTTTTGTACATGTGTGTTTTTGCCATGTTTTCCTGATCTCTTTGGAAAACAGACCTAGGATTCTTATTACTGGATCACAGAATTTGTGTATTTTTCTTGCTTTTTTTGGCATAATTCCAAATTACTATTAAGAAAGGTTGGATCACTTCACATCTTCAACATTAATGTCCCAGTTTTTCTACATCACCTCCTTTTTTAGTTATATAGACCAATATGATAGGTTTGAGGTGGGACCACAGAATTGTTTCAATTTTCATTTTTCTAATCAATAATGATTTAGAACATTATTTTCATACGATCATAGAGAGCTTTAATTTTGCATGTGAGAATTGTCTTTTCATATCTTTTGACCATTTATTAATTGAGGAGGGACTTGAATTGTTATAAAATGGACTATTTTCTTTATATTTTAGAAGTTAGTCCTTTGTCAAAAATACTAGTAAATATTGTTTCCAAAATTTACTGTATTCACTTTGAACTTTAATGCATTAGTTTTATTTGTGAAGAAAAATTTTAATTTAATATAATGAAAAATAGTCATTTTTGTCTTCTCTGATCATAAACTGATCCTTTTCCACAGATATGACAGATAACCTATCCTTTCTTCTGCTAATTGACTTATGATAAAACCTTTTTATGACTAAATCCTGAGCCGATAGTGACCTTACCTTGCTATAGGGTGTAAGGTCCTAGTCTATGCATAGTTTCTGCCATACTATCTTCAAGTTGTCACAGCAGTTTTTTTTTTAATCATAGAGTAAGTTCTTATCCCTGAAGCTGGAATCTTTGAGTTTATCCCAATTCTAATTCCTTCAAGTTATTATTTATTTTTTTGCTGAAGCTAACATTTCTAATACAGTATTAAATGCTAGTGGTGATAATAGGCAACCTCGTTTCACCCTTGATGTCATTTGGAATGACTCTAGCTTATTCCCATTGCACAGGATGTTTGTTGATGGTTTCAGATAAACACAACTTATCATCCTAAGGAATAATACATTTATTCCTGTGCTCTGTAGTGTTTTCAGTAGGAATGGGTGCTGTATTTTGTCAAAGCCTTTTTCAGCATCTATTGAGATGATCATATGTTTTCAGTCAGGTTTATTATTGCTATAATCAGTTATAATGATAATTTTCATAATATTGAATCAATCTGGAAATTCTGGGATAAATCATGTTTAGACATAGTGTATTATCCTGGTAATAACTTGCTGTCATTGCTGGTGGAACAGTGGATGGAGCATCCATCCTGGAGTCAGGAGGAACTGAGACACTTAATAATTACCTAGGGGTGTGACCTTGAGGAAGTCACTTAACCACAACATTTTACACAAAAAAGAGATTTTTGCATCCATATTCATTATAGTAATTGGTCTATAATTTTCCTTCTTTGTTTTGACTTTTCCTGGTTTAAGTATCATTACCATATTGGTGTAGTAAATGGAGTTAGGCAGAGTTTCTTCTTCACCTATTTTTTCTAATGAGTTTGTATAGAATTGGAACCAATTGTTCCTTAAATATTTAATAAAATTCACTTGTGAATCCATCTGGCCCTGGAGATTATTCTTAGGAGTTTCCTTTTCTGAGGTAGTGTTATTTAGATATTTAATTACCTCTTCATTTAACCTGGGCACATTAAATTTTTTGTAAATATTCATCCCTTGCACTTAGATTATCAAATTTATTGGCATACAGTTGGGCAAAATAGTTCCAAATTATTACTTTAATTTTCTCTTCATTGGAGGTGAGTTCACCTTTTTCATTTATGATACTAGGCATTTGGTTTTCTTCTTTCTTTTTTAAAACAAATTTACCAAAGTTTTATCTATTACATTGCTTTTTTTTTTCATAAAGACAACTCTTGGTTTTATGTATTAGTTCAATAACTTTCTTGCTTTCAATTTTATTAATTTCTCCTTTAAATTTTACATTTTCTAGTTTGGTATTTAATTGGGATTTTTAAATTGTTCTTTCTTTAATCTTCTTAGTTGCATGCTTAGTTCATTGATTTCCTCTCTCATTGTATTCACATAAACATTTAAAGATGTTCTGACTATATCCCATAAGTTCTGGTATGATGTCCCATTATGGTCATTGTCTAGCATGAAATCATTAATTCTATCTATAATTTGTTGTTTGATCAACTTATTCTTTAAAATGAAGATAATTAGTTTCCAAGTCTGAGAAGGTAGTATTCACTATTTCTGCCTTTCTGCATTTGATTATACACTAGAACATGGTCAATTTTTGTGTAGGTGCCATGTGCAGCAGAAAAAAATGCTTATTATTTTCTATCCCTATTCAAACATCTCCAAAGGTCTATAATATCTAGGTTTTCTAACATTCTATTTATGGCCTTAAGTTCCTTCTTTACTTTATGTTTAGATTTAGCTAATTCTGAGAGAGGGAGGTTGGGGTCTCCCACCCATAGAGTTTTACTGTCTGTGCCTTCCTGTAACTCATTCATCTTCTCCTCTAAGAATAAGGATTCTCTAACACTTTGTACATACGTATTTAATACTGAAATTGTTTCATTGTATATGGTACTTTTTAGGAGGATATAGATTCCTTCCTTATCTCTTTTTTCCCTCCTTATCTCTTTTAATTAGATAGATTTTGCATCTGCTTTGTCTGAGATAAGGATTTCTAAATTTGTTTTTGTTTGCTTTAGCTCATGCATAGTATATGCTACTGCAACCTTTTATCTTTATTCAATATGTATCTCTGCTTCAAATGAGTTTTTTTGCAAGCAGCATGTTATAGGATTCTTGTTTTTAATCCATTCCAATATCTGCTTACTTTTTTATGGGAGAGTACATCCCATTCACATTTAAAGTTATAATTATTAATTCTTTATTACCCTCTGAACTATCCTACTTTTTTTTTGCAAGGCAATGGGGTTAAGTGGCTTGCCCAAGGACACATAGCTAGGTAATTATTAAGTGTCTGAGGCTGGATTTGAGCTCAGGTACTCCTGACTCTAGGGCTGGTGCTCTATTCATGGCACCATCTAGCCACCCTTGAACTATCTCACTTCTGTTTGTATTTCCCCCATTTTTTTTCCACCTTAACCATATTCCTCAGTATTTTAATTTTGAATACCACTTCCTTCAGTGTGTTTGCTCCATTATATCCAAACCCCTCCCTTTTCTTTCTCCTTTCCCTTTGACCCTTCTTCCTTACCTTCCTTCAGTCATGTGCTCTTTGCCTGCTCCCTTCCCCTTTCCCCTCTTAATGTTTGAACATTATTATACATTTCTTAACATAAACTTGTAAATGCATGTTAATCATTCTTTTAGCCAATTCTGATGAGAGTATGATTTAAGTGGTTCTCACCTCAACCCTTTTCCCCCTCTATTGCAATAAAAACTTTGTAACTCTTCATGTGATATAATTTACCCCACTCAATATCCTCCATCCTCCCATCTCTTTATTGTCCCCCCTTTATAAGGAGATATTTTTAAATCATTATATCAGAGTCACAGACAAGTCATGAATGTCTATTTCTTCATGCTAAGTGTATTGTCTTTAATAGAATTAAAATTCTCAAAAATTATGACAATCTTTCTCCCAGAAGGGGATATAGTCAGTTTCATCTTATTGGATAAGTGTTTTTCATCTCCCTGTTTCACCTTTTCATTTATCTTGTGTCTCTTGTTTGACTTCAAAAGTTTCTATTTAGCTCTGACCTTTTCTCACCATAAAAAGATGGAAGTCTCTTATTTTGTTAAATGTCTATCATTTTCCCTTGATGAGAAAGCTCAGTTTTGCCAAGCAGTAAATTTTTTTTGCAGCATTCCAAGCTCCCTTGCTCTTCAGAATATCATATTACAAGCCCTTTGATCCCTTAATGTTGATGAAGTTGGGTCTTGCATAATCCTTACTGAGGCTTCTTGGTATTTAAATTGTTTCTTTCTGACTGCTTGCAGGATTTTCTCCTTTATCTGTTAGTTCTGGAATTAGGCCATAATATTCCTTAGCATTTTCATTTTGGTATCTGTTTCAGGAGGGGTGTCAAGGTATTATTCCAATAATTATTTTGCCCTCTGGTTCCATGATAGCAGGGCAATTTTCCTTCACTGTATCTTGAACCAAGAATTTTTTTTTATGCTCAGTGTTTTCAGGAAGCCTAATGATTATTAAGTTGTCTCTCCTGTATCTATTTTCTAGGTCAATTGTTTTGCCAATGAAGTATTTTACATTTTCTTCTATTTTTTCGAATTACTTTGGTTTTGTTTAACAGAATCTGGTTGTCTCATGAAGTTCTTAGTTTCCATAGATTCCAATATTATTTTAGAAAATAATTTTCTTCATTTACCTTTCACAACTCCTATTCCAGTTGGTTAATACTGTTTTTGAAGGAGTTTTCCATTTCCCCAATTGTGGTTTTGAGAAAATTATTTTCTTTTTTCACTTCTCCAATTGTATTTTCATTTTCTTGTTGCAACAAGATAATTTTCTCTTGCAATGTTTTAATTTTTTCTTGCTTTTCTTTTCCCAGGTTCTCTAATTGATTTTTAAACTTCCTGATCTCTTCTAAGAAGTCTTCCTGGGATGGACACCAAGTCATTTTCTCCGCTGAAGTACTAGTTTTCCCTAAGTTAGGATCTTTGTCTTAAAGGTAGCTTTCAATGGCTCCTCTTTCTGCTAGCCATTCTTCTTTTTCTTAAGATCTTGTTTTGGGGAAGGCCTGTTTCTCAGACATTTGGTGTTGAAATGCATATTGGCTTTGCCCACTGGGTTTAGTAATTACAAGTTGGCTGTACAGTAGGCGATGTTAGACACTTTCTCTGGAGTGTTTGTAACCTTAATTTGTGGCCCACTCCCTAGGCCTGGGGGGGGGGGTTAAGGTGCATTTAGCAGGATCTGGGATTTCCTTGAGAAATGTGGGCTGAGACCTCAGGCTACATTGTTAATCTCCTTAACCAATCCAGTAGTTATAAGGTAATATCTCAGAATTGTTCCACTATGCATTTCTCCTATTAATAATGTGGTAGGATATTTTTTAAAAAATAAATATTTAAATAGGTTGCATTGAAACCCTCATCTGAAAGCTGTTCATATCTCTTGATCATTTTTCAATTGAGGAATAGATGTTATTTTTTTAAACATTTGATTCACTTGTCTGTGTTTTAAGGAATTATTTTCTTCAGAGAGCTTTTGTATCTCCTTTTCCATTTGAACAATTCTGCTTTTTAAGGCATTCTTCCCCTCATTGGTCTTTTGGACTGCTTTTTCTTTTTCTTTTTTTCTTTTTTGAGAAATGGATAACAACTTTATTCATTCTGTATTTCTGCAAGTTCTATTTCTCCCCAAAAACCAAAATATGAGACCATTGTAGAGGCATTTTATTTAGACAACTGAAAACAATTAGATGTTCAGAAGCAGTGTACAATGAGAGAAATCAAACCAAATACTTTATCATGTACTCTCTCCTTTACAACTAAAGCAAAAGTCTTTCTGCTTTCAGAAAAAAGTAAAATAGGCCATTACATTTTTTTTCTCCATAATAAAGTAAAATGGCTACAAGAAATCTAATTGAAATAGGAGAAATTGGATGTTGGCTTGCACATGTTCATTCAAAAAGGATAAATGAGCACAATTCTACCTGCCATTTTATGATAGTCTCAAGTTTTCACTTAGAGACACCAAGCTAGTTCCAACAATGGAGTTATCGCATTCCCCATCATTTACTGCCCATGTTTGCCTTATGGAGAGAGTAACTCAGTAAGGCTTCTGCTAATTGCTGCCTGTTTTAGTCCACATGTGGCATAACATCCATGGCATTTTCCAGGTGCTCAGGCCTTCACTTCAAGAGTGGAACTATAGATGGAATCTGAGTTTTCTGAGCCAAGATCTTCTAGTTCTTCTTCTGTTGTTTCTGGAAAACTGATCTTCGGTTTTTCTAGTTCTCCACCCTCTTCTTCAGGAAGCACCCATTTTCCAATGGCCATATGTTTTCCCTACCACAGTCTGCCATAGTCTCAATGTCCCATCCTCAGAACCACTAGCATATAGTTCTCCATCAGCACTAAACCTTACACAGTGAATAGGACCGAAGTGCCCTTTGTAGGATTCTAGCTCTTCTCCACTATTATAATCATATTTATAAAGTTTAAAATCTTCACCACCTGCAACAAGAAATTCTTTCTCAGGATGAAGAGATGCAGAATTGATGGGAGCAGGAGCTTCAAAAGATTTAATTGGTGCCACACTTGCTGCAAAATGAAAAGCACTAGATCTCCCATAGGTTATTACCAGAACCTCTCCTTCAGGAATATATTCCATACTGCTAACTGACATACTAAAATTTAGAGACTTTACTTCTGTCATTGAAGCTCTATCCCAGAAGCAGACAGTTTTGTCATCTGCTGAAAGAATCTGTGTATCATCCCTGCACCATAAAGCCTTTTTAATACCAGAGGTGTGACCACTGATTTCCTTAGGTTCTGCTTCAGATTTGTTCAAATCATATATGCGTAAAAGTTTATCCTGACCACCTGTCAATAAATAGTTGCTATCCTGAGTGAAATCCACACTCTTGACAATGTGTTTATGAGCCAAGGTCATCAGTTCATCTCCTGAAACAGCATCCCATACTTTGGCTGTAAAATCTGCAGCTGCTGTAGCTGATTTTGTAGCATCTTTATTCAATGTAGCACCCCAAACAGCACCCTTATGACCCAAAAATGTTCCGATCCAGTCTCCTGTGTCTCCTTGGCGTAGCATAGGTTTACCATCTTTGCAGGCGCTAATTAGGAAATAGCTGTAGGGGTTGATGGCGCGGAAGGCCAGGTCCACCACAGGCCGCGTGTGGCCGGAGCAGGTAAGCGATCTGCCTCATTGCCATGGAAGCGGCGGCTCCTCCTTAGCGGGCCGTTGCCGGGAGGCACCGTGGGCTCGCTGGTGTGCTCCGGATGCCGCCCCGGCCCTGGTGCCGCAGCCCAGAGCTGGTGGTGGGGGAGAGGGCACGAAGCTGATTCGGCGGCCTCCGAGTCAGCGCGGGGTGTGTTCTGGCCGCCGAGGGAGGGAGGGAGAGGAGGAGGAGGAGGAAGGGAGGGAGGGAGGGAGGGAGGGAGACTGGACTGCTTTTTCAATTTGGCCCAAACTCCTCCCTCATCTCATCTTTCCCCAACTGATGCCTTCACAGTTCCACCCCCACCATAGGACCTGCAAATTCTCAATTCCTTTAAGTCTTATGAAATTTTCTGACTGCTCTTTTTCCCCCTGTTCTGGTCTGTGGATGACAACAAGCAGTTCTTACTGCCATAAAACTGGTTTGGAGAGTCCCTGCTGTGCTGCAGGCAGTAATTTCTGTTGTGTTTCTAATCCTTTTTCTGAGACTAGACCACCAGAATTTAACCTGAGTATGAATATGAGTGAAGCAAAAGAGTCCTGGCTCAGGGATAGCAAAGATATCTCTGCAGTCTCCCCTGATCCCCCTTACCAACCATGGACTGAGTACTCTAGAAGCAGCTTTCAGGTGACTCCCTGCCAGGTGGCTCCCCAAGACTGCTTCTGGTCCCCTAGAACCCTGTCTGCTGAAACTAGTACTGAACTGAGCTCCAATTTCACTTTGTGCTGCAGAGTTTTACTATTTACCTTCCAATTGTACTTGGCAATCACTGAACTGAGAGGTCTGCAAACCTCCACAGGTGACTGGTTCAGATGCTTTTCACCATATTATATCATGGTCCAGCCTGCATTGTGGGTTCTTTTTTAACCCTGTTAGACTCTTTCCATGGATCTTCCAAGTTGTCCTAGAATGGAAAATTGTTTCACTGAGTCTTTTGGTAAGTTCTGCCATTCTAAAATGTAGTTAGAATCATTATTTAAAGGTATTTCGGGGGCAGAACCAAGATGGTATCATGGAGGCAGCATATCCAGGGAACCACAACACCCCAAACCCCCCAAAAACAAAGGATGGCTCTAGCCAAAATTTAGAGGGACAGAACCCATAGAAAGACTGAGTGATACATTTTCCCAGTCCAAAATAAGTGAATTTATCTGACCCTCAAGTTTCTTTTCATAGGGATTATGGTGTTGGTTAATTCAACTTCTTTTTTTCTGAGACAAAATTATTTAAGTAATTAATTTCCTCCCCTTTTTATCTGGAACTTTATATTTTTCAAAATATTCATTCAATTCACTTAGTTTCTCAAATTTATTCACAGTTTGGCAAAATAGCTCTGAATTATGACTTTTTATTTTCTTGCTCATTGGTGATGAATTGACCTTTTTTCATTTTTGGTACTAGAATTTGATTTCCTTTTCTTTTTTTAGTCAAATTAACAAAATGTTTATCTATTTTTTTGGCTTTTTCATAGAACCATCTCTTAATTTTATCAGTTCAATAGTTTTCTTACTTTTGATTTCACTAATTTCACCTTTAATTTTCAAAATTTTATTTGATATTTAATTGGGGATTTTTAATTTGTTCTTTTGCTGATTTTTTTAGTCGTATACCCAATTCATTGATGTCTTCTTTCTTTATATTATTCGTGTAAGCATTTACTGATCTTATTTATCCTAATAACTGCTTTGGCTATATCCCATAAGTTTTGTTATTTTGTCTGGGGGGGAGGGAAGGCAAAAGGGGGGGAAACTGTAGAATTCAGAGCCTTGCCAAAAATAATGGGTAGGTTCAGAGAAGGCCAAGATGGCGGAGAGAAGACAGGCACAGTTCTAAAGTCTCCTGATCTCTTCCCCACCTATCACATGAAACAAACCTCTTAAAAGAAATCCAAACCAGGAAACCCAGAAAGAAAAGCCAGGAGAGGAAAATCTAGCTTAGGATTTGTCTCCCGCAGCAGCCTTGGCTGAGTACAGGCAGGTGAGTCTGAGCTCCCTCCAAGGGAAGATCAGTCAGATCAACAGCTGAATTGGAACCAGGAGTCTGAGGGCCCAAGAGCCGGACCTGCTGGATCAGAGGTGGGGCTGGGTGAAGGGGGCTTGGGTCCGCGGGGAAGCAGAGGCACTGGTTTTGGTGCTGTCCCCCTGGAGCTTGGGGAAGGGTCTTTGGGGAGAGGTCTAATGCAGGAGTGCTTCAGACACCATCTCTGGGCTCCTCTGGTCTGAGAAACTCTGAGCATAGGCCTCCATTGCACTGAGGTCTCCTCCTAAACAAATGCAAATTACTTCTGCCTAAGGCCCAGGTGTGTGACCAAAAGAACCAGGCCAGCTGAGGAATCACCTCAGGCCAGGGTAAAGCCTACCATTGATTGAAGGCAAAAGAATTCAATAGCTCCAATTCCCTCCCTCAAGCAAAGGGAGAAGACGTGGCAATCAAGGTCACAGACACCCGAGAGAGGGCAACCAGCACCTCCTACTGGCCAGCCAGAGAAACTGCACACAGTAAAGCTTTTAGAGATCCCAAGCCCAGGTGAACCAGCCCCACCCAACTAAAGGTCTTAGCATAATGAGGAAGGGTCAGCGGAAAGGTGGATCCATAGAAAAATTCCTGGAAGGGAATGACCCCAACTCAGAGAGACCTGAACCATCTGAGGAGAATACAATTTGGTCTCGAGCACTTAGAGAATTCCTTGAAGAAATAAGAAAGAAGTTTAAAAATCAACTGGAAAATTTGGGGGAGACAATTAATACCTTTCAACAAGAAAATAAAACCTTAGAAAGTAGAATTGGACAATTACAAAATGAGAACAATTCTCTCAGATCCTCAAATGAGCAAATGCAAAAAAAGAATTAATTCTCTCAAAACCTCAATTGGTCAAATGGAAAACTCTTTCAAAAGTAGAATTGACCAATTGGAAAAGGTTAATGAAGAAAAGTCCTCCCCCCAAAAAATAATGGAGTCTACAGAAACTAATGACTCCACGAGACAGCAAGAGTCACTTAAACAAAATCAAAAAATAGAAAAAAATAGAAGCAAATGTGAAATACCTCATCAACAAAATCAATGACCTCGAGAATAGATCAAGGACGGGAAACCTGAAAATTATAGGACTTCTTGAAAACATTGAAGAGAAAAAAAGCCTGGACTTAATATTACAGGATCTAGTGATGGAAAACTGCCCTGAAACCATTGAATCGGAGGGCAAAGTAGTTATTGAAAGAGAACATTGATCCCCACCAGAAAAAGTTCCTAAAATGAAAACACCAAGGAATGTTGTGGCCAAACTCCAGAACTATCAGATAAAAGAGAAAATCCTTCAAGCAGCCAAAAAGAAACAATTTAAATATCAAGGAGCCACAGTAAGGATCACGCAGGACCTGGCTGCATCAACTTTAAGGGATCGAAGGGCCTGGAACGAGGTATTTCGAAGAGCACGGGAGCTTGGAATCTACTTTCCTTCAAAGCTGAGACTTCTCTTCCAGGGAAAAAGATGGATATTTAACAAAATGGAAGAATTCCAAAAATTTCTGATGAAAAGACCAGAGATAACAGAAAATTTGGATATCAAACAGGAGGTTCAATAGACAAATGAAAAGGTAAAAAAGGGGGGGGTGGTAAAAGGAAAAAAATGCAATCCAGCAAGTTGAAACTGGCTATATCCCAGCATGGGGGGGGGTGGTAGAGACTCTCATAAACCCTGAGAAATGTAACTCTGACAGAGGGAATATACCTAGCCAGGAATGATGGACATCCATGACCTATCCATGAGACTGATATCTAATGGGATGTAAGTAGCTTTAACTGCACTGGGGAGAAAGACTCTAATAACTCTCAGGAATTTTGACTCTATTCAACAGAATATACTGAACTACAAGGGACAGACACTTAGAATTTTCTATGACTTAGATAGAATGATTTAAAAAAAATACACTACCTTCCTAAAAAGGGGGACAGGAAAGAGACGGGAGGAGGGAGGGGATTGAATGGGACAAATCTCATTACACTAAGAAGTACAAAAACCTTTGGTAATACAGGGGAAGAAGGGAATAGAGGAGAAATACCTGAATCTTCTTCTCATCAGACTTGGCTTGAAGTCAACCTACACATACTCAGTTAACTTATAAAACATCTAAACTTTCAAGAAGTAAAAGGGGAAAAGGAGAGGAGGGACAGAGAAAGGGAAGGAAAGTGGAGGAAATAAGGGGAAATATCAAAAGGAAGGGAAGAGAACAGGGAAAGGGGAAAGAAAGGGGAGGGTGTGATATAAGAGGGCAAACACACTGAAGGGGGTGTTATTCTAAAACAAAATACTGGGGAATATGGATAAAAGGGGGGAGGGGGAAATACAAACAGAGGGAAGATAGCACAGAGGGCAATAAAGAAGTAGTAATCATAACCTTGAATGTGAATGGGATGAACTCTCCCTTAAAATGTAAGCAAACAGCAGAGTGGATTAACAACCAGAATCCTACAATATTCTGCTTACAAGAAACTCATTTGAAGCAGAGAGATACATATAGAGTAAAGGTAAAAGGTTGGAGCAAAATATAATTTGCTTCAGCTGAAGTAAAAAAAGCAGGGGTAGCAATCCTTATCTCAGACAAAGCAGCAGCAAAAATAGATAGAGTTAAAAGAGATAAGGAAGGAAACTTTATCCTCCTAAAAGATACCATAGATAATAAAGTCCTTTCAATATTCAATATATATGAACCCAGTGGGACAGCACCCAGATTCTTAGAGGAGAAGCTGAAAGAATTACAGAAAGACATAGACAGCAAAAACTCTACTAGTAGGAAACCTCAACCTCTTGCTATCAGATATAGATAAATCAAATCATAAAACAAACAAGAAAGAAATTAGGGAGGTAAATAGATTGTTAGAAAAATTAGATTTGGTAGACTTATGGAGGAAACTGAATGCTGCTAGGAAGGAATATACCTTTTTCTCTGCAGTACATGGAACTTATACAAAAATTGACCATGTACTAGGACTTAAAAACCTAATGATCAACTGTAGAAAGGTAGAAATAGTGAATACATCTTTCTCAGATCACAATGCAATAAAAGTCATATGCAATACTGGGCCAAGGAGATATAGACCCAGAGCAAATTGGAAACTGAATAACCTCATCTTAAAAAATGAATGGACTAAAAAACAAATTATAGAAAGAATTAACCATTTTATCCTAGATAATGATAATAATGAAACAACATACCAAAACCTATGGGATTCATTCAAAGCAAGTTTCAGGGGATATATTATAGCTCTAAATGCTTATATGAATAAATTGGAGAAAGAGGAAATCAATGAACTAAACATGCAACTAAAAAAATTAGAGAAAGAACAAATCAAAAATCCCCAATCAAATACCAAATTAGAAATTTTCAAAATTAAAGGAGAAATTAATAAAATTGAAAGCAAAAAAACTATTGAATTAATAAATAAAACCAAAAGTTGGTATTATGAAAAAACCAATAAAATTGATAAACCTCTTGTCAATTTGATTAAAAAAAGAAAGAAGAAAACAAAATTGCTAGTATTATAAATGAAAAAGGTGAACTCACCACCAATGGGGAGGAAATTAAAGTAATAATTTGAAATTATTTTGCCCAACTTTATGCCAATAGATTTGATAATTTAAGTGAAATGGATGAATGTTTACAAAAATATAAGTTGCCCAGGTTAAATGAAGAAGAGATTAAATACCTAAACAACCCTATCTCAGAAAAGAAAGCCAACATGCCATTATTGAACTCCCTAAAAAAAATCTCCAGGGCCTGTTGGATTCACAAGTGAATTCTACCAAACATTTAAGGAACAATTGGTTCCAATCCTATATGAACTCTTTGGAAAAATAGGGAAAGATGGAACTCTACCTAACTCTTTCTATGAATTCAATATGGTACTGTTACCTAAACCAGGAGGTGTTAAAACAGAGAAAGAAAATTATAGACCTATTTCCCTGATGAATATAGATGCAAAAATCCTAAACAAAATCTTAGAAAAATGATTACAACAAGTCATCACTAGGATAATACATTATGATCAAGTAGGATTTATTCCAGGAATGCAGAGTTGGTTCAATATTAGGAATCTGTTAGTATAATTAATTATATCAATAACAAAACTATCAGAAAACCTATGATTATATCAATAGATGCTGAAAAATCTTTTGACAAAATACAGTTGCCATTCCTATTAAAAACACGAGATAGTGTAGGAATAAATGGACTGCTCCTTAAAATAATTTGCAGAATCTATCTGAAACCATCAACAAGCATTATACTCAATGGGGAGAGGCTAGAGGTATTCCCAATAAGATCAGGGTTGAAACAAGGGTGCCCATTATCACCACTACTATTCAATATTGTATTAGAAATGTTAGCATCAGCAATTAGAGAAGAAAAAGAAATTAAAGGAATTAGAATTGGTAAGGAAGAGACAAAACTCTCACTATTCACAGAAGATATGATGGTCTACCTAGAGAATCCCAAGAAATCATCTAAAAAACTACTGGAAACAATTAGAAATTTTAGCAAAGTTGCAGCTTATAAAATAAACCCCCATAAATCCTCAACTTTTCTATATATGTCTAGCAAGAAACAGCAGGAAGAGCTAGAAAGAGAAATTCCATTCAAAGTAACCTCAGACAGGGTAAAATATTTGGGACTCTATTTGCCAAGACAGACTCAGAATCTTTTTGAAAACAATTATAAAACACTTCTCACACAAATTAAATCAGATTTAAATAACTGGGCAAATATCAACTGCTCATGGACAGATAGAGCTAATATAATAAAAATGATAATTCTACCCAAACTAAACTATCTGTTTAGTGCCCTACCAATCAAAATTCCAAAAAATTACTTTAATGAGTTAGAAAAAATTGTAAGTAAATTCATATGGAGAAATAAAATGTCAAGAATTGCCAGGAGGTTAATGAAAAAAAAAATGCAAACAAAGGTGGCTTAGCACTACCCAATCTAAAATTATATTATAAAGCATCAGTCATCAAAACTGTTTGGTATTGGCTAAGAAATAGACTGGTGGAACAGTGGAATAGACTAGGTGTAAATGCAGGAGAGGATTATAGTAATCTGCTGTTTGATAAAACAAAAGAGTCTGGTCATTGGGATAAAAACTTCCTGTTTGATGAAAACTGCTGGGATAATTGGAACTTAGTATGGAAGAAACTTAGATTAGACCAACACCTCACAGCCTTTACCAAGATAGGATCCAAATGGTTACAGGACATAGACATAAAAAACAATAATATAAGCAAATTAGAAGATCAAGGACTAGTCTACCTGTCAGATCTATGGAAAGAGGAACATTTTATGACTAAGGAAGAGTTGAAGAACGTCACTAAAAACCAATTAGATGATTTCGATTACATTAAATTAAAAAGTTTTTGCACAGATAAAACCAATGTAATCAAGATCAAAAGAAAAGTAGTAAATTGGGAAACAATCTTTACAACAAATGATTCTGACAAAGGACTCATTTCTAAAATAAACAGAGAACTGAGTCATATTTTTAAAACAAAAAGCCATTCCCCAATTGACAAATGGTCAAAGGATATGCAAAGGCAATTTACAGATGAAGAGATCAAAGCAATCCATAGCCATATGAAAAAATGCTCTAAATCATTAATTATTAGAGAAATGCAAATTAAAGCTTCTCTGAGGTACCACCTCACACACCTCAGATTGGTCAGTATGACCAGGAAGTATAATGATCATTGTTGGAAGTGATTTGGGAAATCTGGGACACTACTACCCTGTTGGTGGAGCTATGAACTCATCCAGCCCTTCTGGAGAGCTATTTGGAACTATGCCCAAAGGGCAACAAAAATGTGCATACCCTTTGACCCAGCAATACCACTACTGGGTCTATACCCTGAAGAGATGAGGAAAAAGGGTAAAAACATTACTTGTACAACAATATTTATAGCAGCCCTGTTTGTGGTGGCAAAGAATTGCAAATCCAGCAAATGTCCTTCAATTGAGGAATGGTTTAGCAAACTGTGGTATATGTATGTCATGGAACACTATTGTTCTATTAGAAACCAGGAGGGACTGGATTTCAGGGAAGCCTGGAGGGATTTGCATGAACTGATGCTGAGCGAGATGAGCAGATCCAGAAAAACACTGTACACCCTAACAGCAACATGGGAGTGATGTTCAACCTTGAAGGACTTGCTCATTCTATCAGCACAACAATTGGGAACAATTTTAGTCTGTCTGCAAAGTAGAGTACCATCTGTATCCAGATAAGGAGCTGTGGAGTTTGAACAAAGTACAAGGACCATTCCCTTTAATTTGTAAAAAAAAAAAACAAAAAAAACAAAAAAAAACCCCTAAATGTCTTATTGTTTGATCTCGTTACCTCTGAGAATTCTGTTCTCTTTAAGGTTATGATTTCTCTCTCATCACACCCAATTTGGATCGAGGTACAACATGGACACAAAGTAAATACTGACGGAGTGCTATCTGTGGGCTGGGGGTGGGGGGAGGGAAGCAAGATTGGGGGAAAATTGTAAAACTCAAATAATATCCTTAATAAAAATTAAAAAAATAAAAATAAAATAAAATGGGTACATATTACTATTGTATATAATTGGAAAACAATTAAAATGTTAAAGGATAAAGTTATTTGGAGTGGTTTTGGGGGGATGCTTGTGGAGATACTGCCTTTACTCTACCATCTTGACTCTGCTTCTCAAAGTTAACATTTTTTGGGGGAAATATTTTATTTATTTTGAGTGTTACAATTTTTCTCCCATTCTTGCTTCCTTATCCCCACCCACCCCCACAGAAGGCATTGTGTTATTCTTTACATTGTTTCCAAGGTTTATATTGATCTCAGTTGAATGTGATGAGAGAGAAACCATATCCTCAAGGCAGAAAAATAAAGTGTGAAATAGCAAAATTGCATAATAATATAACAGTTTTTTTTCTTATTTTCCTAATTTGAATGTAATAATCTTTAGTCTTTGTTCGAAGTCCACCATTCTTTCTCTGGATACAGATGGTATTCACCTTTGCAGATACCCCAAAATTGTCCGTGATTTTTGCACTGAAATGAGCAAGTCCACCCCCATATTGCTGTTAGGGTGTACAATATTTTTGTCATTCTACTCAATTGCTCAGGATCAGTTCATGCATTACCCCCACACCCCCAGAGAAGGCTGTCTGAGAGTATCTACATTTTTTCCATGCCATATATTGATGTATATTGAATGTTATGAGTAAACATAAGAATAAACATAAACACCCCTCTCCCAAGAAGATGAGAAACCTCAAAAATAGAGAGAAAAAAATTGTACTTTAGTCTCTGTTCATATTTCAATGGCTCTGCCTCTGGGGTGAGTTGCTTTCTTTATAATAAGTCTACCAGAGAAGTTGCTTCAGTATTTTCCTCTCAGTTTTTATTACTAGCTGTATCTCCACTCTATCTCTCCCTACTCTCATTTATTCTATTATCTCTCTCCTTTCATCCTGGCCCTGTCCAAAAGTATGTTGCATCTGAGTACCCTCTCCCTCTTATCTTCCTTTTCTTCTATCACCTATTTCCCCCTTCCCTCCCCCCATTACCTCTCATCTCATCCCTTTCCTCCTATCCTTCTCCAGGGCAAGACAGATTCCCTCACCCTATTAAGGGTGTATAATCATTTCCTCCCTGAGTCATTTCCCATGAGAATGAAGGCTCACTCATTGCCGCTTGCCTTCCTCCTTTCCACTCCATTGAAAAATCTTTTTCTTGACTCTTATGTGAACTCTCTCAGCTTTTTCTTCATCTCCTTTTCCTTCCTCCCAGTATTTTCTCCCATCACCCACTGACTCCATCCCTTTACCACATCATAACATTATATTCCACTCCTTCCTATGTCATGTCTATATATGCTCCTTCTAACAGCTCTTATAAATGAGAAATTTCTTATGAGTTATCAATATCTTCTTCCCATGCAGGAATACAAACAGTTCAACATCATCAAGTTCCTCATAGTTAGTCCCTCTCTTCCACTCCCTCTATGGATCACCAGAGTCCTGTACTTGGAGATCAACCTTTCTCTTCAGCTCTGATCATCTCAATAGAAAAGATTGAAAGTCCCCCATTTCATTGAAAGTCCATCTTTTTCCCTGAAAGAGGATGTTCAGTTCTGTTGCGTAGTTGATTCTCCATTGTAAACCAAGTTCCTTTGCCTTCTAGAATATCATATTCCAATGCCTATGAGCCCTTAATGCAGATGCTCCCAGATCCTGTGTAATCCTGACTGTGTAGCCTCAGTAGTTGAATTGTTTGTTTCTGGCAGCTTTTAGAATTTTCTCTTTGATTGGGGAGATTTGGAATTTGGCTATAATATTCCTGGAAGATTTTCTTTTGAGATCTCTTTCAGGAGGTGACCAGTGAATTCTCTTGATTTCTATTTTACCCTCAGCATCTAGGATCTCAGGGCAATTTTGTTGTATTATTTCTTGAAAAATGAAGTCTAGGGGTGGCTAGGTGGTTCAGTGGATAGAGTACTGGCCCTGGAGTCAGGAGTGCCTGAGTTCAAATCTGGCCTAAGACACTTAAGAATTATCTAACTGTGTGGCCTTGGGCAAGCCATTTAACCCCATTTGCCTTGGAGAAACCTAAAAATAAAATTTTTAAATTATTTCTTCTGGATCTGTTTTTGAGGTCAGTTGTTTTTCCAATGACATATTTCACATTTTCTTCTAATTTTGGCTTTTTGGGCACAGTTTTATTTCTTCCTGCTTTCTTGTAATATCATCAGCTTCCTTTAGTTCCATTTTTCATTTGAAGGAGTTATTTTCTTCAGGGAGCTTTTTTTTTTTTTATCTCTTTTTCCAGCTGGCCAATTCTGCTTTTTAAGGCATTCTTCTCCTCATTTGCCTTTGGTTTTCTTTTACCATTAGGTCTAAACTTGTTTTTTACATATATTTTCTCCAGTTTTTTTTGTATATCTTTCATCAAGCTTTTGATTTGGTTTTCATGATTTTTCTGCATTGGTCTCATTTCTCCTCCCAGTTTTTCCTCCACCTCCCTTAGTTGCTTTTCAAAGTCTGTTTTTGAACTCATCCATAGTCTGAGCCCATTTTCTATTTCTCTTGGAGGTTTTGGATACCAAAGCTTCAACTTTGCTGTCATCTGAATATGTGTTTTGATCTTCCATGAGACTAAAATCATTCTCTATAGTCAGATTGTTCTTTTTCTGTTGTTTACTCATTTCCTCAGCTGAAGACTAATTTACAGCACTTCCAAGGCTGTGGGGTTGGATTTTTTTTTTGTTATACTTCACTGGGGCCTTTATTCCTCCAAGGTCTTATTCTCTCTTGGCTATGCTTTGATATGTAGATGGCCCACCTAATTCCCTCTGCCCTGGGACTATAAGGAAGGATCCATCTTGGTTATCTAGTATGGAAGCCCAAATGCAAATATCTGAGTATAGGCATAGAGCAGAGCTCTACTCCAGGGAGAGCAGAGAAATATCTGCAGACTTCCCTTACTGTTTCTGGGGGTTCAGGCTGCTTCCTCCTGATTCTCTCTGTAGGTTCTCACCCAGGTGCAGCAGAGTTCTCTCCCTACCTCTTCAAACTGTTGCTGGTGATCTCTAGGATGGGCTGGCCTTGGCTGGGATGGGCTGTACCTTTTTTTGCCAACTTTAGGTTCTGGTGAAACACACATTTCCCATGGATCTTCTAAGTTATTGTCTTCTCATTGTCATTGTCTTGGATGAAGTCATTAATTATTTCTGATTGACTGATCCATTTGTTATTTAAAATTAGGTTACTTCAGTTGTTAATAAATTTTAAGTATATATCTCTGTGACCATTTATATGATTTTTATTGCATCATGATCTGAAAATGATGCATTCAAAAATCTCTTTCTGCATTTTTATGAGATTTCTATCTTAATATATATTTAATTTTTGTGTCAGTGCTATACATAGCAGAAAATTGCATTTTACTTTCCATCCCTATTTAAATTTTTTTACAGAGATCTATCACATCTCATTTTTCTCACATTCTATTCACTTCCTTAACATCCTTCTTGTTTATTTGATGGTTTTATATATATATATATATATATATATATATATATATACATATATCTAATTTTGAGAGAGGGAGGGTGAGTTCGCCCAGATCATTTAACTTCTCCTCTAAGAATCTGGATACTATGTTGTTTGGTTTATACATGTTTAATACTGAAATTATTTCAGTCTATGGTACTTTTTAGGAGCATGTAGTTTCTTTTCTTAGTTCTAATGAGATTTAGTTTTTGCAACTTCTTTTTCTGAGATAAGGATTAAAATCACTGCTTTTTTTTTCACTTCAGCTGAAGCATAATATATATTGTTCCGACATTTCACCTTTTCCTGTGTTTATTGCTTTGCCTCAAATGTGTTTCCTGTAAGAAGTATATTATAGGATTCTGGATTTTAGTCTACTCTGTTCTCCACTACTGTTTTATGGGAGACTACATCCCTTTCACATTCACAGTTAAAATTAATAGCTCTTTATTACCATTCATACTAATTCCCCCTCTCTGTGCTTTTGCCCCCTCCTTTCACCTTATCCCTCCTCCCAAGTTACTTTTTCCTTCTGAGTACTACCTCCTTCAATGTATCCTACTTTCTATCAGCTACCCTCCCTTTTCTTTCCCCTTTCCATTTCTCTCATCTTCCTTCTATCAGCTCCTCCTTCCCTTCCCCCCCCCCTTTCCCCCCCTACTAAAACTTAAACAATACAATAAATTTCTAAACTCAACTGGGTGTGTATATTAAACCCTGTTTGACCCAAATCCTATTAGAGTAAGATTCAGGTGGTTCTCATCCCCTCCCTTCTTTCTCTCTATAACAATAGGGAATATTGCAAGACATTGTCATATGATATAATTTACCCCATTCTACCTCACCCCATCTTTTTTACAATCCCCTCTTCTCTTTTGAATGTCTCAATTTATAATTTTAGTTTTAAAATTTTCTATCAATATCATGAACATAAAATGGATGCCCATGCTTTTAACCTAGTATATACCCTCTATAGATTTTCAATTCTCAAGAGGTATGTAATCAATTTAATCTTATTGAAAAGTAGTCTTTCACTTTTTTCCCTCTTTATCTTTTCATGTATCTCCCTAATCTCCTTTATGAACATCAAAGTATCTGTTCAGCTCTGATGTTTTCATCAGGAAAGTTTGAAAGTCACAAATTTTGTTAAATATCTATTTTTCCCTGAAAGTATGCTCAGTTTCAGTGGACAGTTAATTCTTGGTTATAATTCAAGATCCCTTGCCCTACCAAATACATCCAGAGCCTTTAATATTCTTTAATTCTTTAATTTAATTTAAATTCTTTAATGTTGATGCAGTTAAATCCTATTAAATCCTTATTGTGGCTTCTTGGTGTTTGCAGAGCTCCTTTCTGACCACTTTCAGGATTTTCTCCTTGATCTGATAATTCTAGAGTTTGGCTACAATATTCCTTGTACATTTCATTTTGTAATCGCATTTAGGATATGTTCAATGAATTCTTCTGATTACTGTTTTGACCTCTGGTTCTAGATCAGACAATTTCCTGAAGTGTGTTATCTACTCTCCGTTTTTTGATCATGGTTTTGATGTACCTCTAAGAATCTGAACTTATCTCTCTTGAATCTACTTCCCAGATCATTTGCTTTACCATGGATGTATTTTACATTTTCTTCTATTTCTTCATTATTTTAATTTTGTTTAAAAGATTCTTGGTGTCTCATGAATCCATTGGTTTCTAGCAGTTCCTTTCTATTTTTCAGAGAGATATTTTCTTCATTTAAATTTTGTACCTACTTTTTCAATTCTATTGGTCAATTCTATTTTTTAAAAGTCATCTTTTAGCCAGAAATGATGGACATTCATGATCTATCTATTAGACTGCTATCTAAAGAGATGTAACTGGCTTGGGAGAAAGACTCAAGGACCTATCAAGAATCTTAACTCTATTCAACAGAATATACTGAACTATAAGTGACAGACACTCAGAATTCTCTATGACTTAGACAGAATGATCTAAAAAACACTACCCCCTCAAAAAGTGGGAGAGGAAATACAAAGAAGGAGGGAGGGTACTGAATGGGGTAAATCTCATTACACTAAGAAGTACAAAAAACCTATGGTAATAGAGGGGAAGAAGGGAGCAGATGAGAAACACCTGAATCTTCTTCTCATCAGATTTTGCTTAAAGTCAACCTACACATACTCAGTTAACTTATAAAACATATAACCTTTCAAGTATCAAAAGGGGAAAAGGGGAGGGGTGAAGGAGAAAGGGAAGGGGAGTAAGGGAAAAAGGGGAAATAACAAAAGAAAGGGAAGGGAAAAGGGGAAAGGGGAAAGGGGAGGGGGTGATACAGGAGTGAAAACACACTAAAGGGGGTGGTATTCAGAAACAAAATACTGGAGAATACGGATAAAGGAAAAAAGGGGGGAAATAAAAAAAGAGGGAATATAGCATGGAGGGCAATAAAGAAATAGTAATCATAACTTTGAATGTGAATGGGATGAACTCTCCCTTAAAACATAAGCAAATAGCAGAGTGGATTGAAAACCAGAATCTTACAATATGCTGCTTACAAGAAACTCATTTGAATCAGAGATACATATAGAGTAAAGGTAAAAGCTTGGAGCAAAATATGTTTTGCTTCAGCTAAAGTAAAAAAAAGCAGGGGTAGCAATACTTATATCAGACAAAGCAACAGCAAAAATAGATAGCATTAAAACAGATAAGGAAGGAAACTTTATCCTCCTAAAAGTTACCATAGACAATAAAGTTATTTCAATACTGAATATATATATGCACCCAGTGGGACAGTACCCAAATTCTTAGAGGAGAAGCTGAAAGAACTACAGGAAGACACAGACAGCAAAACTCTACTAGTAGGACAACTCAACCACCCCCTCTCAGATCCAGATAAATCGAATCATAAAATAAACAAGAAAGAAGTTAAGGAGGTAAATAGATTGTTAAAAAAATTTGATATTGTAGACTTATGGAGGAAAATGAACTTGGGATAGAAAGGAATATACCTTTTTCCTCTGTAGTACATGGAACTTATACAAAAACTGACCATGTACTAGGACATAAAAACCTAATGCAACTGCAGAAAGGCAGAAATAGTGAATACATCTTTCTCAGATCACAATGCAATAAAAGTCATATGCAATATTGGGCCAAGGAGATATAGACCCAGAATTAATTGGAAACTGAATAACTTCATTTTAAAAAAATGAGTGGACCAAAAAACAAATTATAGATAGAATTAACCATTTTATCCTAGAAAATGATAATAATGAAACAACATACCAAAACCTATGGGATTCATTCAAAGTGACTCTCAGGGGATATATTATAGCTCTAAATTCTTATATGAATAAATTGGAGAAAGAGGAAATCATTGAACTAAACATGCAACCAAAAAAATTAGAGAAGAAATCAAAAATCCTGAATTAGATAACCAAATTATAAATTCTAAAAATGAAAGGAGAAATTAATAAAATTGAAAGCAAAAAAATTGAATTATAAATAAAACCAGAGGTTAGTATTATGAAAAAAAACAATAAAATTGATAAACCTCTGGTCAATTTGATTAAAAAACAGAAAGAAGAAAACCAAATTGCTAGTACCATAAATGAAAAAGGTGAACTCACCACCAATTAGTAGGAAATTCAAGTGATAATTTGAAATTATTTTGCCCAACTTTATGCCAATAAATTTGATAAACTAAGTGAAATGAATGAATATTTACAAAAATTTAAGTTGCCCATGTTAAATGAGGAAGAGATTAAATATGTAAACAACCCTATCTCAGAAAAAGAAATTCAACAAGCCATAATTGAACTCACTAAGAAAAAATCGTCAGGGTTTGATGGATTCACAAGTGAATTCTACCAAAAATTTAAAGAACAATTGGTTCCAACTCTATATAAACTCTTTGGAAAAATAGGGAAATATGGAACTCTGCCTAACTCTTTCTATGAAACAAATATGGTGCTGTTACCTAAACCAGGAAGAGTTAAAATAGAGGAAAAAAAATTATAAACCTATTTCCCTGATGAATATGAAAGCAAAAATCAAATAAAATCTTAGCAAAAGGATTACAACCAGTTATCACTAGGTTAATATATTATGATCAAGTAGGATATATTCCAGGAATGCAGGGTTGGTTCAATATTAGGAAAACTGTTAGTATACTCAATTATATGAACAACAAACCTATCAGAAATCATATGATCACATCAATAGATGCTGAAAAAGCTTTTGACAAAATACAGCATCCATTCCTATTAAAAACACTAGCAAGTGTAAGAATAAATGGACTGTTCCTTAAAATAATTAGCAGAATCTATTGGAAACCATCAACAAGCACCATGTTCAATGGGGAGAGGCTAGAGGCATTCCCAATAAGATCAGGGCTGAAACAAGGATACCCATTATCACCACTACTATTCAATATCATATTAGAAATTTTAGCTTCAGCAATTAGAGAAGAAAAAGAAATAGAAGGAATTAGAAGAGGGAAGGAAGAGAAAAAACTCTTACTCTTTGCAGATGATGTGATGGTATACCTAGAGAATCCCAAGAAATCATACAAAAAACTACTGGAAACAATCAGCAATTTTAGCTAAGTTGCAGGTTATAAAATAAGCCTTCATGAATCCTCAACTTTTCTATATATGTCTAGTAAGATACAGCAGGAAGAGCTAGAAAGAGAAATCCCATTCAAAGTAACCTCAGACAATATAAAACACTTTGTTGTCTATTTGCCAAGACAGAACCAGAAACTTTTTGAAAACAATTATAAAACACTTCTCACACCAATTAAATAATATTTAAATAACTGGGCAAATATCAACTGCTCTTGGATAGGTAGAGCTAATATAATAAAAATGACAATTCTATCAAAACTAAACTATCTGTTTAGTGCCCTACTAATCAAAATTCCAAAAAAAATACTTTAATGAGTTAGAAAAAATTGTAAGTAAATTCATATGAGAAATAAAAAGTGAAGAATTGCCAGGAGCTTAATGAAAAAAAGTGCAAAAGAAGGTGGCTTAGCCCTACCTGATCTAAAAATTATATTATAAAGCATCTGTCATCAAAATTGTTTGGTATTGGCTATGAAATAGAGTGGTGCACCAGTGGAATAGACTAGGTGTAAAAGCAGGAGATGATTATAGTAATCTGCTGTTTGATAAACCCAAGGGGTCCAGCTATTGGGATAAAGGCTCCCTCTTTGATAAAAACTGCTGGGATAATTGTAAGTTAGTATGGAGGAAACTTAGATTACACCAACTACTAACACCCTTTACCAAGATAAGATCCAAATGGTTACAGGACTTAGACATAAAAAACAATACTATAAGTAAATTAGAAGATCACAGACTAGTTTACCTGTCAGATCTATGGACAGGGGAGCAGTTTATGACTAAGGAAGAGTTGGAGAACATGACCAAAAGCAAATTAGATGATTTCAATTACATTAAATTAAAAAGTTTTTGCACAAGATAAAAATCAATGTAACCAAGATCAAATGAAATATATTAAATTGGGAAAAATTTTTACAACTAATGATTCTGAGAAAGGACTCATTTCTAAAATATACAGAGAAAGCCATTCCCCAATTGACAAATGGTCAAAGGATATGCAAAGGCAATTTATAGATGAGGATATCAAAGCAATTCATAACCTTATGAAAAAATGCTCTAAATGATTAATTATTAGAGAAATGCAAATTAAAGCTTCTCTGAGGTACCACCTCACACACCTCAGATTGGCCAATATGACCAGGAAGTATAATGATCATTGTTGGAAGGGTTGTGGGAAATCTGGGACACTATTACACTGTTGGTGGAGCTGTGAACTCATCCAACCCTTCTGGAGAGCTATTTGGAACTACGCCCAAAGGGCAACAAAAATGTGCATACCCTTTGACCCAGCAATACCACTACTGGGTTTATACCCTGAAGAGATGAGGAAAAAGGGTAAAAACATTACTTGTACAAAAATATTTATAGCAGCCTTGTTTGTGGTGGCAAAGAATTGGAAATCAAGTAAATGTCCTTCAACTGGCGAATGGCTTAGCAAAGTGTGCTATATGTATGTCATGGACCACTATTGCTCTATTGGAAACCAGGAGGGATGGGATTTCAGGGAAGCTTGGAGGGATTTGCATGAACTGATGCTGAATGAGATGAGCAGAACCAGAAAAACACTGTATACTCTAACAACAGTTTGGGAGTGATGATTAACCTTGAAGGACTTGCTCATTCCATCAGTGCAACAATTGGGAACAATTTTGGGCTGTCTGCAAAGGAGAGTGCCATCTGTATCCAGATAAGTAGCTGTGGAGTTTGAACAAAGTTCAAGGACTATTCCATTTAATAAAAAAACCCCAAATATCTTATAGTCTTATCTTGTTACCTCTTAGACTTCTTGTCTCTTCTTTAAGGATATGATTTCTCTCTCATCACACCCAATTTGGATCAAGGTGCAACATGGAAACAAAGTAAAGATGGATAGCTTTCTTTCTGTGGGGGGGTGGGGGTGGGGAGGGAAGTAAGATGGGGGGAAAATTGTAGAACTCACATAATATCTTTAATAAAAATTAATTTTAAAAATTTATCTTTTTACATTTGCTCAATTGTGTTTTGAAAGAATTATTTTCTTTTTTCATTTGTCTAACGGTATTTTTAAAAGATTTGTTTTCCTCTCCTTTTTTGTTGAAAGATGTTAATTTTGTCTTGTGTCTCTTTTCCTGAATTTTGTCATATGATTTTAAACTCCTTTCTGACCTCTTCTAAGAAATCTTTGTGAGCTAGAGACCAACATTGTCTCTGAAACTTCATTTATTGCATTGTCTTTATCTCCAAGATAACATTCAGTAGACCCTTCTGTTCTCTGATTTTTTTTTATTCATTTTTGGATTTTTGCCAGTCCCACAGGTTTTATATTGGGAAAGGTTTGCTCACAAACCTTGAGAATTCTAGAGGTATGTTCACTATCCTGGGGTCCTAGATATTAGGACCTCCAGGAGTTACTCAGAGGACTAATAGATAAGGAAAACCAGGAACTCCTTCTGAATTGACTTCACTGGGGATGTCATTCCCCATTCCCTTCACCTGCAGCTGAATATGCACATCACCAATCCAACCAAAACACAGGGAATGTCTAAGGCCTGTGCTTGAGCTGTCTGCAGTCTCTGGACTAGGTTGGCAAGATTGGAAGTGGTGCCAGAGGTAATCTCTGGATAATCACTGCTGGAGAAATTAGCCTCTCACACCCTGTACAATTTGGAAAGGTGGAAATACCTGGGGCTGTTTCTACTTTTTTTTTTTTTCTGGAGAACTAGGGAAGATTAGGCCCTCCCTCTGAAATGTCATGGGGTCCATGGGACTCCTGACTCAAGCAGTCCAAACCAGCCACATGGTATTGCCAAATGGGTATTGTGGGCAGTCGTGCTGGAGCTTCTCCTACACTGTAAAGTCTTTGGTTCCCACAACTGAGGTTTTCATGTTAATCTCTTATTTCACCCCATTAAGGCTGGTTTGCTAGGTCTCTATTCTCTGTCTTTAGCGTTCCCATACTACCCCTATGACAAACTTTGTTGAACATATTCCACTCTGTTCTTTGATGGTCCTGTCAATACAAAATCCATTAAAAGTTTGATTCATGTCAGATCTGAGGGAAGGAGAGATTAAAACAGTGCCCAGCTTCCCTCTGCCATCTTGACCAGAAATACTGAACTTTATCTCATAATTAGAACGTGCCCTCCTCAGGTTGGTAATTTTGATCATTAGTCTTTTCTGTGTTCATAATTCTGAGAATCTATAAACTTTTAATGCTTCCAATTTGATGTGATCCTGGAAGAGTGGTGATTACTGTTAGCATGCGTGTACTCTGGGAGGGACTCCTATTACATTCCATTTGCAAGTGTCAGTTCTTCTTTTGGCTATGGATCTATAAACATGGCTCTTTCTCTCCTGCTTCCAGAAGAGTACCATACTTCCCTGTGTATAAGACACTCCCATGTATAAGACACATCTTAATTTTGGGGGCCCAAAGTTTGGAAAAAAAATGTATTACATAAAGTTATTGAACTCACATTTTATTCATCATAAACTGCATACAACTCCTCATTACTGTCAAAAGTCCCATCCATTAGCTTGTCCACATCTGTGTTTGATGACAAATCACTCTCTCAGCAGATGTTCTGACTGCTCTCTTGCCCATGCTCTTGTCTGTGGTTGACAGAACTCCCTGTGCAATTCTGGTGCATGGACCCATAGTTATTCCATTCTGCTTCATGAACCTGAGGCACCAACTGTGTCCTCCTTTGAAATTATTAATTTATTTTTCACCAGCAATTCTTCTTACCTACCTCCTGCTGAACCATCTTTGTGGACACAGGAATACTAATTGTCCCTTGCTCTTCAATCCATATCTTCATTTCCCTCTCTAGAAGCAGGTCATTTTACTCACTTGCCTCTCATGGCCTTCTTCTGTCATGGCATTTTCAGTAGGCTTTATTCTTTTGATAGTGAGTCTCAGATTATTTTCTCATTTGGAGGAGAACCAAATCAATGTTCAGCAGCACAATTTCCATTCACTTTTGCAAACTGAAGTCAGCACTGGACAAAAATCTTTTCTGAGCCTTTTCTGGGTAGAATGTAGCAAAAAGCAACCTAACATACCAGTAGCAAATGAAAAACAATGAGCACAAAGACAACATGCAGGAACAAGCAGGAAATGCAAGTAAAAAAATTTGCAACAATGAGTGCAGAAACAAGTAGGGAAAAGCAGGAAATGCAATTTAAAAACTACAACCACTGTATAAGATGCTTCCAGTTTGCAGACCCCAGATTTTTTGAAAAATGGTGTGCTATAATGGGAAAATACAGGAAATGCTCATCTTCAACTTGGAACTGTAATCTGATCTACTGCACCTTAAGGACAGATCACAAGCACCATTCTTCACTTGACAATTTTAAAACAGAGATAGGTAGGTGACATAGTTACCAAATAGCATCAACTTTACTTGGTCTCCTGACTAGGTCCTTTCTAATCAAATTCTGAATAATTATCCAACTTCCTTATCATCTCTGGGATGAGAGTTCATAAAGATTTGGCCTTTTTTGTTTCCCTTTTCTTGTGCTGCTGTTGTTGTGCTCCCATATCACAGACCTCTCCTGAAAACATTCTAAATTTTCTTAAGCTGGAAAAGTCTTGCTCTTACATTTTATTGATTCTATGCATTGAAAAATTGATATGAGGAGTTATTTTTAATTTGGGTGAGGCATTTTTAGAGAGTTCAAGAAAATTCTGGCCTATGTTCCAACAAGTTTTGCTACTTTATTTATATAATTATTTTTTAGGTCTTCCACAAGTTTTTGTTGGATTTTTTGTAAAATTTACATTTTCTCATTAAGGCATTGTTTGTAATTCTTTTTGCATTGTTATCTTTTATCTGAATTTGTATACTGAAATTCCTTGTCACCACAATAACTTTTGTTGATCATGTTATTTTTTGTTGTTGTCACTTGTTATTATTCTTGCCTATTTGTTGACTTCTAATTTTATGTTAAAGTTGAGCTTTGTTCCAGGCCAGGGTTAAGGGAATGGGTGACACTATTATAAGTTTCAAACTTTTTTTTGCTATTTTCTGAGCTAGTTCTGGGAGTTTGAAAGCTTTCAGTATTTGCAATGTGGTGTTATCTGAGAAGAGGTGTGGTAAATACTTCCCTGGTGTGTGCTCTGGTTCTTACTGATTCTTCAGCTTCTCCAACCAAAAGTAATATTCCTCTTCAGAGTCCCTGTCATTTTCCCCAAACATCTCTTTTCTACCTTTTAAATGTGTATTGAATCAAGTTGTCAACAGTATCCAGTTCTATGCTCAGTGATAGTACAAAATTCCCCTATAATCTCTTTCTCCTCAATTTCCACATGACCTTTTCATTATTGACTTGAAACCTCATGAAGCTCTTGTTGCTTCTGTTATCATGACCTAGTCCCCCCATGAATATTGCATAAACTATTACATTCCTAAAATATTAGTCCATTGAAGGATATGAAGGATAGATAGATAGATAAGATAGATAGATAGATAGATGGATGGATAGATGGATGGAGGGATAAATAGATAGATAAATGGACAGGCAAAAAAATTAAGATTAGTCCAAATACTGTTTAGCAGTCTAATTCAGCTACAAGTCTGATTGTCTCCTTTCCTTCTAATCCCAGATTTCAGTTTTGTTAGTTTTGGGGGGATTTTTCTCGGAGGACAAAAAATGCCTCTAGGAGGGTAGTACATAAAGACAATATTCCAATGTATATATGAACATTCTCATTGCACATGTATATATGCAAACTAAATATGACTATATGGGTACATATATGTGCACAGATATAGGTATATTTGAGTATACCTGCTTGTGTTTACATGTATGTTATATGTCTAAGATTATAAATATGATATAGATGTATATACTTATGAACATAGATAAAATATATACCTGCTCAGTAAATTTATGAGTTTATAATTTATTAATAATTGATATCAATATTTACTCTCTTTTTCTATAGCATTAAAGCTTGATTTCTATCTGTAAAATAAAAATCCTGGTTTATTTCTGAAAATTTTTAGGCATTCCAAATGTGGGGAAAAATTTGGGGGGGGGGAGAAACACTATCCTTAGCTTATGTAATAAAATTTTACCACACAGGCAGTGCCTTATTCTGTTTAAAATATGAACTAGTTTTGATGAATTTGATTCATTTCAGAAAATATTACTTAAGATCTTACAGTAAAATCATTCCATAAATATGTATATATAAATATATACAAGTACATGCATATAGGCACATATTTACAGAAACATATAAGCATGTATGCATGCATGTGAACATGCAAATATATATGTACATATATTTAAATTAAGCATGTCTGTCTGTGTATGGATTGCAAAAAGAGATGAAAATGTACTTACAGTGAGAGTGAGGAAGTGAGGTGGGACAGATTTTATGAGTTGATTGCTGAACTAGTACCTAATGGATAATAGAAATCAAGTTTTAATGTACCAGTACATTTAAAATTGTTAGGAAGAGTATATGGACCATGAGTCCATAAATAAAGCACAAAAATATTCAATGTGAAGTCTAAGAAGTAAAAGACCATTTCCAGCTGAGATTGTTTGTAGAATAGTAGAGATCAAAACTTTCAATTCCTTTGAAAAAGAAATATTTCAGTACTGTCCTGAAGAATCAGGAATATTTCAGAAAGCATGTGGATGGGGTGAGGAATTATAGGAGGAATGATGGGGAATGTGCTCTGGCAAAGTAAGCCAAAACATAACCCTCCACAAAGGAATAATAGAAAGAAATCATTTAAAAATAGAAGAGAAGAAAGGCAAGTTGAGAAAGGACACCAACAAGTAAAATACTTTTGAAATTATGGAGGTGTATTTGAAATGTGAAAAAAGTGCAAATAATAGAAGTTCACAATTTCATATGCAATTTTTCTTTTCTTTCAAAGGGGAAATTCTCTGTTTCTGGATATGTTACAAATTTATAAAAGGTAACAAAAGGTTTTGGAAAATAATCAATACACACAAAAAAACAAAAAAAAAAGACATGAATAAAATATAATCCTTATACACAGCCAAATGATCATCCCATTGACAAAAACTCTGAAGTTAGAAGGAGGAAGATGATTTAAGGGAAAGATAACTAGCTTGTTTTTGTAATTTGCTTTAGTTAAAAGTAATAGGTTTTATTTTCCATCTTTTATTGAATTACTTAAGTTTCTTACTTCTCTCATATCCTGTTGAATTTCTTTATTTATGAATCAGTATTTTAGATAATTTCAAAACTTTATTTATCATTTCCAACATATTGATATCAATCATTAATAAATAATTATTAATAAATAATAAATTAATTAATTAATAATGGGTAACAAGCACATATAAAATTATTACTGATCATATACATATTTCCATATCTGTAGTCATATCCATATCCACATCCATATCATTTTCAATATGAAGTCTAAGAAGCAGAACACCATTTCCACTTGAGATTGTGTGTATGACACTAGATATCCTTTCCCTTTGGAGGGATAGATGAAAGAAACAAAGTTCTCATTTCTCCTCCCTTTTAGCAACTTTGAAGTCTGATCACCATTGTCGCTAAAGCTATTGGTATTTTATTTGCATGCCCATTTCCCCTTCTTTCTTTACTCTTATTCTGGGTAAACAATGATATTTAACATATACTTTAGTGCTGGGGTTTTCCTTAGCCCCACCTCTCTACAAGCAACTTACCTGTGCCTTGATCCCCCTTCCAGGCATGCCGGGCCTGTTGACCAGCAACAGTCTCCAGTGAAGAATCTAAGAAGACCCGAGACAAGGAGAGTCTATACAAGCAGTCTTTATTGCGGGGAGGTGCAGTTACATTTTTGCAGCCTCTTACTCTGCGGCCCTCCTGCCTTTCCTTTAAGCAGTTACACCTCTCTCTCTCTCTCTCTCTCTCTCTCTCTCTCTCTCTCTCTCTCTCTCTCTAGCTGCTCCATCCTTGCGGCCCCCAGGCCTTACGGCCCCTTCTGCCTTCTCAGCTCATCCTTTTGTCCCCTTGAAACTCCCTGAACAGCTAGTGAAGCCCTCCTGCACTGAAGAGAAGGAACCAATCAAGGAGAGCCTTATCAACATGCTGGGTCTTGAGCCCTGCCCTGTGATTCCCCAGTTGAAGGGTCCTGGGAATATTCAAAACAGGCTGGGGCCCTCAATTCCCAGGGTTCCAACATTCCTTTTGGTCCCTCGGTCCCATGGGAGCATGCCTTGTACTTGACCTTGGGTTCCTTCACTTTAGTTTGTGAATTTGGAAACAGTTAAGGTAGGGATTTCATGTTGTCTTTCTACCCAAGTAATTTTTCTAGCATTGCAATATTATGTAACTAGAAACACAACAGGAATTTTTTATTGCTAAATTCCTGCCTGAGTGATTTTTCTTTGCAATTATTTTTGGGGAAAATGTTAATATATTTCCATAAATATTATGAATAAATTCATGATATGATCAGTTCAGAAATATTGTGAGGAATTGATTAGAGAAGGGAGATTCTAAAAACTGATGAGCCCTTTAAGAAATGCTATGACTTACCTATAAATTAAGAACAAAATTCAATAAACAGCAAATGAAAATAAAGGTAATGAAAATAAACGATAAAGATGCTAAGGCTGTAAGTCAAGAAGAAACATTTAAATTGTAGAAAGAAAAGTGGTAATAACAGCAAAGGACTTATATTTTGATATAGTACATCACAGGAACTGCACTCTTTTGTGGCATGCCTCTTTGTGTTAAATTTTGCTTCTCTGGTATCAGTACTAAAACAGATAATTTAAAATGTGTCTACTTTATGACACTGTTTAGGGTGAGGACAACTATTTCCATAAAGGAGAATATGACTTATTAGGTAAGCACCTCATAAAACACACCCTTTTATAATCTAGATAATCCTCCGTTCTATATGAGAAATAAGCTCAAAGAGAAAATTTGACTGAGAAAAAACCAAAATGAGATTGGACTGACATTGTAGATAATGATTTCTTTATCTTTTGAGCTGGAACCTGGAAGAATATTTTCCACCATTATTTTAGATGAAACTCCTCCTAAGGTCTTTGTAAAAATAGATAAACTATAATATTCTATTATTTTAGGTCTTGAACCACTATCTCTAGAAAAAAATGTATCCATAATAAAAATGCAGCATAATCTTTTTTAATGTAACATATTTATGGTTTCTGTGTTTTTAATGAAACACTATTTTAAGGTTAATTTTATTTCCCCAGTTACATGTAAAAATAATTTGGTATTCCATTTCAAAAGGTTTAGTTTTAAATTCTCTCCATTTCCTCTCCCCCCCCCCGCCAACGAAAAGGCAGGCAGTTTGATATACGTTAAAATGTGCAGTCAGGTAAAATATTTCTATAGTAATCATGTTGTGAAAAAAGTACATAGATTCAAAAGAAAACCTCAAGAAAAATGACATTAAAAATAGTATGTTTTAATCTATATTCAAATACCATCAGCTTTTTCTTCTGGAATGTATAACATTTTTCATCCTAAATTATTCAAAATTGTCTTAGATCACTGTAATACTAAGAATACTAAGTCATTAACAGATGATCATTTTACAATATTGCTGTTACTTTGTACATAGTATATTTAACTTTTCATTAGTTCATTTTTGCCATGATTTTTTTCTAGGAACATCCTGCTCATTGTTTTTTTGTTTTTTTTTTTTAATAAGGCAATGAGGTTAAGTGACTTGGCCAATGTCACACAGCTAGGTAATTATTAAGTATCTGAGGTCGAATATGTACTTAGGTCTTCCTGACTCCAGGGCCAGTGCTCTGTCCACTGTGCCAGCTCCTCATCCCTGCTCATTGTTTCTTAAGCAGAATAATGTACTATCTTAATTATATATCATAATTTGTTTATCTATTCTCCAGTCTATGGGTACGCCTCAATTTCCAGTTCTCTGCCACAAGGAAAAAAAATCTATAAATATTTGTGCATATAGGTCCTTTTCTTATTTGTTGTTTTTTCCCTTTTGTGATACAGACCTATTGCTGGTATTTCTAAGTGATATAATGGGCATAGTTTTTTAAACTTTGGAAATCATTTCAAATTACTCTCCAGAATTGTTTAATTAGTTCACAAATCTACTAACAGTGCATTATTGATTCATTTTTTGCATATTTCCTCAAACATATGCCTCTTTCAATTTCTGACCTATTAACAAACTAAATTAGGTATGAGACAGATGTTTTAATTCTCATTTCTCTAACCAATAGTAAGTTAGGGCATTTTTCATATAGCTTTGCTTCATCTGAAAAATGTTCATATATTTTGATTATTTATTGATTGGTGGATGGTTCTTGAATCAGTTTTCTATATGCTTGAAAAATGAGGATTTTCTAAAGGAAACTTGTTTCAATTTTTTCATAATTAATGTTGATAACTACATTTCCCTTTATCTTATTTCTCCTGTTCATTCCTAACTCTCTCTTCTTAAATCTGTCCCTTCTCAAAAGTGTTTTGTTTCTGAATACCCCCTGCATCAAACTGTCCTCCTTTTTATCAACCTCCTCCTCTTATCCCTTACCCTGCCTAATTTCCTGGAGAGAAAGATACATTTATATCCTAGATTGAGTGTGTAAGTTATTCCTTCACTGATCCAATTTTGAAAATAATGAGATTCACTTACTCTCTAGTCACATTCCCCCTCTTCTCCTCATTTATGTAAGATAATTTACCCCATTCTTTGTCTCTTTTGTCTTTTGGCAAAGTATATTCCTCTCTCATCCTTTAATTTTATATTTTAGATATCATTCCTTCATATTCAGCTCACTCCTATGCCCTCTCTTTATAAATATTCCTTCAGAGTTACCAGTATCATCTTCCCATGAAAAAATGTAGAAATTTCACCTGATTTAGTTTCATATGATTTCTTTATACCATTTAACTTTTTATATGCTAACTCTTGAGTCTTTCCTTGTAAGTCAAATTTTCTCTTCAGCTCTAGTCTTGTTCCTATTTCATTGAATATCCAAACTTTTCCCCCTTAATGATCATTTGAAATATTGCTTAGTAGTTGATACTTTGCTACATTTCAGGCTTTTTTTGTTATTTTCTTCTTTTTATTTGCCTTCTGGAATACCATATTCAAAGTTTTCTTATCCTTTTGAGCAAAAGTTGATAAATCATCTGTTATTATGATTATGCTTCCGTAATAAGTGAATTGTTTCTAACTGCTTTCAGTATTTTAATCTGAGCCTGAGTGCTCTTGTATTTGACAATAATATTCCTGGGAATTTTCATTTTGTGATCTCTTTCAGCAGGTGATATTTGGATTCTTTCAATTTCTATTTTACTCTCTTGATAATTTTTTGAATATGATTTCTTGACTCTTATTTGATCATTATTTTCAGGGAGTTGAATATTTTTTTAATTACCTCTCCAGGATCTATATTCTATGTCACCTGTCACCTGTTTTTTCCAATTTTGCATTGTTTTCTAGTTGTGCATTCTTTTGTCTTTTATGGTTACTCAATGTCTCATAGAGTTATTGGCTTTCATTTGATCAATTCTAATTTTTAAGGAAGTTTTTTTTAGGTTTTTACAAGGCAAATAGGATTAAGTGGTTTGCCCAAGGCCACATAGCTAGGAAATTATTAAATGTCTGATACCACATTTGACCCTAGGTACTCCTGACTTCAGGGCTGGTGCATATCCATTGTGCCACCTTGCCACCCCTTAAAGAATTATTTTGTTGAGTGAGTTTTGCACTTCCATTTCCATTTAACCAATTCAAGTTACATAATTTCCTCCCACTCTCCCTTTCCACATCCCTCCCCTCAGTGGCAAACAGTCAGGTAAATATTGTACAGGGGAATTTGTGTTTCACATGTTTACAGATGAGTCATTTTGTGTATGAGAAATTAGGATAAAGGGAAAAAAGAAAATCAGAAGACAGGAAAGAAAAACAAGAGAAAATTTTAAAAAGTGAATGTAATGTTCATTCAGAATCTGCAGGTGTTTTATTTTTTAATTTTGTTTTGTTTTGATTTTCTTCTTCTGGAAGTGGATAGCATTGTCCACAGAAGATCTCCAAGGATTGTCCTAGCCCTTTGTGCTGTAAGAATCTGCATCCATCAAGGTTGTTCAACTCGCAATGTTCTAAATGTGTAATGTTCTCTTGGTTCTGCTCCTTTGGCTTAGTATCATTTCCTATAGTTCATTCCATGCTTCTCTAAAGGTCAACCATTCTTGGTTTCTTTTTGTTTTTTAATTTATTTATTTGTTCACATTACTACAATAGTCTTGTTGTAAAAGTAACCCCTCAAAGATAGAAAAACCACAAGAAAAACAAAATGTGGGGAAAAAAAAGTGTCTCGGTCTCTATTTAGACACTATCAGCTCTGTTTTCTAGATATGGATGGCATGCATTATCATAAGTCCATCAGAGAAGTTGCATCAGTATGTATTTCCCAACATTCTATTTCTTTCCACTCCCATTTGTTCTATGTTTTCCTCTCCTGTCACCCTGCTCCTCCTCAAAAGTATTTTATATCTAACTACCCTCTCCTATGACCTTCCCTCTCTTCTGTTACCACATACCCTCTCCCCTCCCCCACACCCTTTCCTCCATCCCTTTCCTCTCATTTTTCCTCTAGGGCGAGATAGATTTCTATACCTCACTGAGTGTTTTTGTTCCATCTTCTCTGAGGCATTTCTAATGAGAATGAAGACTCACTCATTCCCCCTCACCTTCCTCCCTTTCACTCCATTGCAAAAACTTTATCTTGTCTATTTTATGTAAAATATCTTAGCCCATTTCAACTCTCGTTTCTCTCCCAGTACATTCCTTCTTCACCCATGGACTCCTTCTTTGCAATATATTATACCTTAACATTCACCTACCTCCTGTGCCTTGAAACAGGATTTCATGAGTTATTAGTATCATTTCCAATGCAGAAAAACAAGCAATCAAAAACATTGAATCCCTTATAATTTGCCCTTTCTGTCCACCCTTACTATGCCTAACTTGAGTCTTGTACTTGTAGATCTAATTTTCTGTTCACTTCTGATTATTTCAAGAGGAATTTTTTTGTTGATAAAGTGATATTTTATTTTATTTTTAATTTATCTATTATGAAATATTTTCAACATTTATCATGCATATATACATATATGCATGATAAATTTAATTTACATTTAAAATACAAAATTTCCTCCCACCCTCACTGTCTACCTCCCTCACCTCAGCAGCAAAGTCAGGTGAATATTTTACATATACATTTGTGTTTTAAGAATTTTATAGATTAGTCATTTTTTGTATGAGGAATAAAGAATAAGGAAAAGAAAGAAATCCATGAGATAGAAATGAAATACATATGAGAATTTTTCAAAATTGAATGATGTGTTCAAATTTTGAGAGATTTTTCTTTTGTTTTGGTTTGTTTTGTTTTTCTTCCTATGGCTGGAATAGTATTGTCTATATCCAATCTAATAGGGTTGTCCAAGCTCTCCGAACTGGTGAGAGGAGATGCATCCATAAAGGGTGATCAACTCACAATTTTGTTGTTCAAGTTTGGAATGTTCTCTTGGTTAGGTTCACTTCTATCAGCATCAGTTCCTATAATTCATTCCATGTTTCTCTAGAGTTCAATAATTTATGGATTTTTATAGAGAATTAACATTCCAAAACATTCATATACAATAATTTTTTCAGAGCTTCCCCAGTTGATGGACATACCCTCAATTTCAGTTCTTTGTCAAAACAAGAAGAGTTGCTATTACTATTTTGAAACATGTGGAATTATTCCCATTTTTAAGGATTTCTTATGGATATAGACCTAGTAATTGGAATTTCTGGGTCAAAGTTTTTTTTTTTTTTTCCTCTGGGCATAGTTTTCATCTTGTTCTCCATGGATGCCACATATGGAATATTTCTTGGTCTTTTAATTGATTTTATGTATAAATCCTGTATCCATTTTGACTTAAAATTGTTATAAAGTGTGAGATGTGGGTCCATGTCTAGTTTTTGCCATACTATTTCCAGTGTTCCAACAATTTCATCAAATAGTGAATTCTTATCCCAGAAGTTAATGTCTTTGAATTTAACAAACAGTATATTACTGTAGTCTTTTGAAGCTATCCTAATCCACTGATACATTACTCTATTTATTAACCAATATCAGGAAGTTTTGATGACTGACACTTTATAGCATAGTTTTAGATGTGGCAGTGATGTCACCTTCCTTTACATTTTTTTTCCTCAGTTTCCTTGATATTCTTGACCTTTTGTTGCTCCAGATGAATTTTGTTACTATTTTTTTCTAACTCTTAAAATAATTATTTGGTAGTTTGATTGGTATGGCCCTGAATGATTTAATTTGGGTAGAAATGTCACTTTTATTACATTAGCTTGACCTAACTAAGAGCAATTGACATTAATCTATTTGTTTCTGACTTTATTTGCGTTAGAAGTGTTTTGTAGTTGTCTTCATACAGTTTCTGGGTTTACCATGGGAGGAAGATTCCCTTATCTGTAATTACTTTAAATTAAATTTTTCTATTTTTTCTCTTGTTCTGTCATATATAGAAATGCTGATTATTTATCTGGGATTATTTTATATCCAAATACTTTGCTGAATTTCTTAATTATTTCAAATAGTTTTTAGATGATTTTCTCAGGATCTCTGAGTGTGCCATCATAACATCTGCAAAGAATAAAACTTTTGTTTCTTCATTGCCAATTCTAATTCTATCAATTTCTTTTTCTTCTCTTAATGCTAAAGTTAACATTTTTAATACTTTATGAAATAGTTATGGTTATAATGGAAATTCTTGTTTCACCGCCAATGCTACTGGAAATACTCCTAGTATATCTCCATGACATATAATATTTGTTGATAGTTTTAGATAGACACTACTCATTATTTTAAGGAAAACTCTATTTATTCCTATACTTTCTAGTGTTTTTAATAGGAGAAGATGCATTTTATCAAAGGCTTCTCAATATCTATTGAGATAATCATATGATTTTTGTTGGTTTTACTGTTGACATGTTCAATTATCTTGATAATTTTCCTAATATTCAGCCATCCCTGCATACCTGGAATAAATTCTAACTAATCATGATGTATTATCCTGAAAATAACTGTATCTCTGCTCAATTTCATTTAAGATTTCTGCATAAATTTTCTTTAGGGTAATTGGTCTATGCATTACTTTGTCTGCTTTGGTTGTTCCTGGTTGAAGTATCAGTACCATAGTGGTGCCAAAGAAGGAATTTGGCAGAACACCCTATTTTTCTTAAATATTTTATGTAGTATAGGAATTAATTGTTCCTTAGATGTTTGGTAGAATAAACTTTTAAATCCATCTGACCTGGAGACTTTTTCATAGAATTTATTACTGGTTTCTTCAATTTCTTTTCCTGAAATGGAATTATTTTAATCACTCTTCTGATAATCTGGGCAGTTTTTATTTTTGTAAATACTCATCCATTTCACTCAGGTGAATTTATTATTTATTGGCATATAGTTCAATCTATTGGCATATATTCAGCAAAGTAGCCCTGAATTATAACTTTAATTTGTTCCTCAGTGTGGTTAGTTCAGTCTTTTCATTTTGGATACTGGTAATTTCACTTTCTTCTATTTTTTTAAATCAGATTAACAAAGGTTTTATCTATTTTATTGTTTTTTTATAAAACTAACTCTTTAATTTATTTATTAGATAAATAGGTTTTTGCTTTCAGTTTTATTAACCTCTCCATGGATTTTCAGAATTTCTAATTGGGTCTTTAATTGTGGATTTTTAATTTGTTTGGGTTTGTTTTTTAGCTTTTTTAAGTTTCATACCCAATTCACTGATGTCTTTTTTCTCTATTTCATTCATATAGGCAGTTAGAGATGTAAAATTTTACTTCAAAATTGCCTTGGGGGGCGGCTAGTTGGCACAGTGGATAGAGCACTGGCCCTGGAGTCAGAAGGACCTGAGTTCAAATTCAGACTCAGATATTTAACAATTACATAGCTGTGTGGCTTTGGGCAAGTCACTTAACCCCATTGCCTTGCAAAAAAAAACATAATAAAAACTGCCTTGGCTGCATCCCATAAATTTTGGTCTGATGTCTAATTATTATCAATTTTGTGAATGTGATTACTGATTGTTTCTATGATTTGTTGTTTGATCAACTCATTAATTAAAATTAAGTTATTTAGTTTTTCAATCAATTTTTGATTCATTTTTATGACATTTTATTACATATAATTTTTAATGCTTCAAGATCTGAGAAGTATATATTTATTATTTCTTCCTTCTTCCTTGTTTATATGGATTTGTTATGCTCTCGTACATGGTCAATTTTGGTATAAGTGTCATAGACTGCAGAGAAAGAAGGCCTATTCCTTTCTATCCCCATTAAGTTTTCTTCAGAGATCTATCATATTAAAGCTTTCTAAGATGTTTATTCACCTTCTAAACTTCCTTCTTGTTAATTTTGTGGTTAGATTTAACTAGTTCTTAGAGAGGGAATTTGAGTTCTCCCATTACTAAAAGTTTACTCTCTATGTCTCCTTTTAATTCACTCAACATTTCCTCTAGGAATTTGGATGCTATACCATTAGGTTCATGTATGTTAAACAATAATATAGCCTCTTTACCTATAGTATCTTTTTAGAAAATATAGTTTCCTTCACTATATCTTTTAATGATATGGATTTTTGCTTTTTCTTTATTTGAGATCAGATCACTACAACAGGTATTTTTCCCCTTCACCTGAAGCATAATATATTTTCCTCCATCCTTTTACTTTTACCCAGTTTATATTTCTTTGCTTCAAATGTGTTTCATGTAAACAACATATTGTAGGAATCTGGCTTTAATCCATTCTTCTGTCTGCTTCTGTTTTATGGGAGAGTTCATTCCATTCATATTTAACAGTTAAGATTATTAATCCTTCCCCATTAATATTTTCTTTTTCCTTTCCTCTTATTCATCCTCACCAAAGTTTTACTCCCTTTCCCCTTTAGCTTTTCTTATAAAATTGTACTTTCATTTGATTTTCACTTATGCATTAGTCTTCTCTTTTATTAGTCCTTTCTTCCCCTTTCTTGCCTTCCTCCCCTCACTTCCTTGTAGAACAGGATATATTTTGTTGGTTTCTCCTTTATGGTTTATTTATTTATTTTCATATTATTACAGTAATCTTATTGTGAAAGTAAACTTAACACCACCACCCCAAACCAAGAAAAGAGAGAGAGAAAACTTAAGAGAAATGAGGTGAATGGGGGAAAATTTGTCCTTTATTCTGTGTTCAGATTCTATTAGCTTTGTCCCTAGGATGAGCTGCCTTATTTATAATAAGTCCATCAGAGAAATGTTTTCAATATCTTTTCCCACTGTTTGTATTGTTAGTTCTATTTCCCTTCATTCTACTGCTTCCCACTCTCATTTATGCTAATCTCTCTCTCTCTCTCACTCTCTCCTTTTGCCCTGTCCTTCCTAAGAAGTGTATTGTTTCTGACTATCCTCTCCCATGATATTTTAGCCCATTATACCTCTTCTTTCCCTTTCTCCCAATACTTTCCTTTCTCACCCACTGACTCTGTCTTTATATTATATAATACCATTATATTCAACTTTCTCCTGTGCCTTTTCTATATATATATATATATATATATATATATATAATTCCTTCTAATTGCTCTTATAAATGAGAAGGTTCATATGAGTTATCAATATCTTTTATCTTTTTCCCATGCAGGTATACACACATGTCAATTTCATTAAATTCCTCATAATAAGTTCTTTCCTTCTACCCTCTTTATCCTTCATTCTATTCTTGGTGATCAAACTTTCTGGTCAGTTCTAGTCATTTCAACAGGAAAGTTGGGAAGTCCTCTGTTTCATTGAAAGTCTATCTTTTCCCCTGAAATTGGATGCTCAGTTTTGCTGGATAGTTGATTCTTCATAGTAAATCAAGCTCTTCCAGAATATCATATTGCAAGACCTTATTGAAGAGGCTGAAAAATCCTGTATAATCCTGATGATAGCACAAAGATAGTTGAATTGCTTCATTCTGACAGTTTGTAGCATTTTCTATTTGACTATAGAGTTTTGGAATTTGGTTATAATACTCCTGGAAGTTTTTTTTTGGGGGGAGGGGCTTCTTTCAGGAGGTGATTGCTGATTTCCCTCAATTTCTATTTTTATGCTCTGCTTCTTGTATCTCAGGGGCATTTTGCTGGATTATTTCTAGGAAAATGAAGCCTAGGGTCTTTTCATGGTCTTGACTTCAGGTAGTCCAATAATTTTTAAATTATCTCTTATGGATCTGTCTTATTTTTTTCTAATGAAATATTTCACATTTTCTTCTAGTTTTACACTCTTTTAGGTTTTTTTTATTGTTTCTTGATTTCTGGCAAAGTTATGGCAAACTTTCTTTAGAGCCATTACACATTTGAAGGAGTTATTTGCTTCAGAGAGGTTTTATCATTTTCTTTTCCAACTGGTCAATTCTGCTTTTTAAATCATTCTCCTCCTCTTCCTTTTGGGCTGCTTTTTCCATTTGACTTAAACTGGTTTTAACATGTTATTTTCTTCAGTATTTGTTTTTATCACTTTCACCAGGCTCTGATTTGGTTTTCATGATCTTCCTGCATTCCTCTCATTTCTTTTCTCAATTTTTCCTGTACCTCTCTAACTTGCTTTTCACTTTCTTTTTCTTTTTTTGATCTCTTCCATAGCCAGAAGTCATTTGCTGTTTCTCTTGGAGACTTTGAAAACAGAACCTTAAACTTTGTCATCTTCTGAGTATGTATTTTAATCCTACATGGAACCAAAGTAATTTTCTATGCTCAGATTTTTCTTTTTTCTATTGTTTGCTCATTTCTTCCAACTATGAGCAATTTACCACACTTCCAAAGGCTTTGGGAATTTTTGGGATGCCTCCCCCAGTCTCCAATTCTATCAAGATCTTATGAGAGGTTCATAATGTTCTTCAGGTCTGTGCTCTGGTCTGTGGATAACCACAACATTGCCCCTTCCTGGAGCTGCGAGGAGGGTTCCTGCATCTCTTTGGTAGTATTGGCCCAGACTGTGACTTACATCTGAGTATGGGCAAAGCAGCAGAGTCCTGCCCCAGGGATAGCATAGAGACCTTTGCAGTCTCTCCCCACCCCCTTACCTTCTGTGGACTGAGTGTTCTGGAAGTAGATGCTAGGGGTGGTTCCACAAGTATCCCCTAGATTGGCTTCTCAAAGACTACTGCTGATCCCGGCTTAGTGCTCTAGTGCAACAGAATTCTCTCACCTGGTGATCCCTGTGTCAAGAGGTTTGGACACCACTCCCATTGGTGCCCCCAGGACCCATGCACCCCAAGAGCTGTTCCTAGAAGGCTGGAGTTTGCTTGCTCAGGTGCAGTGTGGGAGCTGCCTGAATGTACTTCAGCTCTTTCCAATCCCTGGATTTCTTGGACAGGAAAATTTTATCACTCAGATTTTCTGTGGTTTCTATCCCTATACATTTTGGTTAGCTATTATTTAAAGGCTTTTTGAGCTTTTGGAGCTTTGAGCAGATGAGTTTCTGGGAATTCCTAACCTCATGCTGCCATCTTGGCTCTGACTCCTAGGATAAATTTTTAAACCGAATTGGGATTGTATCTTTTTTCCCTCTCTGTGCCAAATCTATTAAATTGATTATACTCAGTGTTTACACACTTCTTCCTTTCCTTCTAATATAATTGATTCTTGTGCCTCTTCATCTGGTGTTATTCATTGATGGAAATACTATTAATCAAATACTTTCAAACATATGCCATCAATCAAGTATTATCAAAGTATCATCAATCAAAGCTTGATTAATTGATTGCTTGATAAGATCAAAGTGCTATGAATCAAAGTACAATCACAGACTGATTGATTGAATGTTTGATTAGGAGCATTTGCTTCATTGTCATTAAGAAACCTCCCTTCTTCTGTCTCATTAGAAATACACTTCTCAAGAGTCATGAATCACATCAAATGATAATCATTTTATATCTTACCTCTTTTTCAATTATCCTCCAAGGACACACAATTCTCATGAGCCAAAACATAATACAAAGTCATATCCTTTCATGAACCATTTGTACCTACCCCCCAAATATACTTTCTCACACACTTCCCCAATCAGGGTACTTAATCCCTTGCTAACTGAAGCATGGATTAAGTCCTATCCTTCTAAGTAGTTTGCCAATCTCTTCCCCTAAAGTCCCTTCTGATTTAACTATATAGTGTTTCTAAATGCTCTAAGTACTGGTACACTCTGAAAGTCTCTGTTAAATACTTTAAAATTAATTATAAATTATGGGAGACACTGGTTCAGGACCACCAAGGATAGGATGCCCTCATCAGAGAAGCTGATGAGGTTTATGAGCAAAAATAGACTTAAAGTTGGTCAAAGGAAACTGAGTTACATAAGTTTAGAGTAAACACCCATGCTTTTCATCTGAGCTTTTTGTCTCAAACATAGTGATGTTGGTCCTACTCAGTGGAAACATAAGAACAAACCAAACACATATCCTCTAAATCCAGTCTCTTCAATTATATTCAACCCTTTAACTATCTTAAGATAAAAATAATTCTCCAGAGTTACAATTGTTATGTTTTTTCCTTATAGGGTGGTATACAATTTGATGTTCTTGACTAACGTTGTTTTGTTTTATGTTGTTTTACTTTTTCCTTCAATTTTCCTTTATGATTTTATGTACCTTTTAAGACTTGTATTCATTTCTGGTCTTTTTATCAGGAGGTTTTGTAAGTACTATAAGTTTTGTAAGTCCTGTTAAGTTTGTTGAACATCCTTATTTTCACTGACAGAATATGCTGAATGTTGCAGAGTAATACACTCTGGGTTGTAATTGCAGATCTTTTGCTCTTTGAAATATTACATTCCAAATCCTATAGTCCTTCAGTGTTGAAGTTGATAGGTCTTGTCAAGGTCTGATTGTGTTTCCTTTGTATTTAAATCATTTATTTTTTGCTACTTGCTATACTTTCCTCCTTTATTTGTGAATTCTGGAATTTAACTATGATAACCTTGGAGTTTTTATCCTGTCATCTCTTTCTGGAGGAGTTCTGTGCATATATTCTTTCAATGGCTATTTCTTCTTTTTGCCCCAGCAGATTTGAATAGTTTTCCCTGATAATGAGATGCAAGATGTTTTCCACTTTCTGCTTTTCACCTAGGCTTTCAAGTACTTCAATAATTCATGAATCATCTCTCCTGATCCTATTTTCCCTGTTTTATTTTCTAAAAGGAACTTCATATTTTCTTCAATTTTTCAGCCTTTTTACTTTATTTCCTGGTATTTTGTAGTCTCTTATATTCATTGGTGTCTATTTTTCCATTTCAGATTTTTATGGTTTTATTTGTTTTAGTTAGATTTTGTATTTCCTTTTCCAGTTGATTAATTTTTTTTGAAGAGTTATATACTTTTTTCAGGTGGTTATTTTTAGTTTTGAAGGACATAATTTCTTTGGTAAATTTTTAATAATTTTCCTTCATGATTCTCATTATTTTTTCCATTTTTCTTCTTCCTCTCTTCTTTGGTTTGTAAGTTCTTCTTTAAAGTTCTTCCATGAGAATTTGGATTTGAGTCCAATTCACAGACTCTTTTGAGAACTTACACTGTGGGTAATTTTTCATTGTTTTATCTTTCAAGGTGGCATTATTATCTTCTTTATCTGCATAAAAACTTCCTACAGTAAGAGCTCTTTGAGTTTTTTTGTTTGCCTTGAAAGATCTGAACTCCAATCCTGGGGTATAGGGTGTATAGACCCAAGATTTTTATGTTGGAACTGGGGCCTGATCCCTGGCTTGTCTTTGACCAAGATGTTGCCTAGGCTGCCCAGGCCTTGACTTTGCAGAAGTTTGCTTTCTCCTTTATGTTCAGGTTCTGCCTGTGCAAGGGTTTGTACCCAAACCAGTACTGTCTTTTACCCCATGTTCCCAGGATTCAGATTTTATTTAGGGCTGGGACCCTCCCTGCTTGCTGCCAAGACTTATGCTGTTGTCAAGCTTTCCGGAAGTGAACTGCACTGTGATTAAAAGTCTCCTGCTGACTTTCCTGATCTCTCAACAAGCTAGGATTTACAGTATTTCCCCATGTATAAGACACACCCTTTTAAAAAAAATTTGGAGTCTAAAAACTGGGAGTGTCTTATTCAGTGGTTGTAGATTTTTTTGGTTGCCTTCTCTGCTTTTTCCTGCTGGTCTTTATGCTCATTGTTTTGCATTTGTTACCAGTATATTAGGTTATGTCCAGAAATGGTTCAGAAAAGATTTCGTAAGTATTGAATTCAAGTTCAAATTGGATTCAGTTTGCAAAAATGGATAGGAAACATGCTGCTGAACTTGTTTGGTCCTCCTCCAACTGAGAAAACAATATGAGACTGGAAGAAGACACCTGACTGAAAACACCATGGCAGAAGAAGGCCATGAGAGGTAAATCATCCAAATGGCCTGAATTAGAGAGAGAAATGAACAGATAAATTGAAGAGCAAAGGGCAAGTGAAATTCCTGTGTCCATAATGATGATTCAGCAGGAGGCAAGAATCGCTCATGAAAAAGAAGTTACTGATTTCAAAGGAGGACACAGCAGGAGCTTCAGGTTCATGATATGGAATGGACTAAGCATGTGTACACATCCCAAACTTCCCCAGGGAGTACTTGTGGTCAACCACATATCAGGGTACTCTCAGGAGAGCAGGAAGATCCTCTCCTTAGATAGTGATTCATCATCAAACACAGATAAGGACAAGCTAATGGATGGGAGTTTTATCTTATTATTATTATTTTTTTAGGGATTTTGCAAGGCAATAGGGTTAAGTGGCTTTCCCAAGGCCACACAGCTAAGTAATTATTGTCTGAGGCTGGATTTGAACTCAGGTACTCCTGACCCCTGGGCTGGTGCTTTATCCCCTGTGCCAACTAGCTGCCAGGAGTTTTATTTTATCAGTGATGAGGAGATGTGAAGTTTATGATGAATAATACCAGAATTCAATAACTTTATGTTATACATTTTTTTAATTTTGGGCCCCCAAATTAAGGTGTTTTATACATGTGAGTGTCTTACAAATGGGAATATATATACAATATTTTCTCTTTTCCCCCAAAGGGAAAAAACTTTATTGAAGATCCTCTCTGATGTCTATTATTCAAAACCTCTTTGGATCTTGCCTTTTTTTGGTGGAATCTATAGCTTTGACATCTGCCCAGAGACTTCATTTAACTTTGGTAAGAAAAGCTTAGTGAGTAAAGTAGCCTCATACCACCACCTTGGCTTCATCTCTGAATTCTAACAGAAGCATTTTAAAGTCCTTTATTTCTTTGAATGTCCATATTTTCTCATTTATTTTTTTTATTTTCATCCATTTGTACATGCATCTTTCCAAGTTACAAAATTTCCCTCCAACCTTCCTTCCCACCCTGCTCCCCTCTGTAAGAAAGTCAGGTTAGCATTTTATATGCGTATTTTGTTAAGCATATTTAAAAATTAGCAAATTTTAGCATGAAGAATTAGGATAAAGGGGAAAGGATACATAAGAGCTACTTTTTATAAAGGTTTCATCAGATTTGGTAGGGGTGTTTTTATCCTGTCTATTTTTTTTTTCATTTTTCTTCCTCTGGTTGTGGGTGATAAAGTATATGATCAGTCTAACACAGTTGCCCTAACTCTGGACTGTTGAAAGGATTTGTGTCTATCAAGGTTGTTACTGTCATAATGTTGTTCACGTGTACATTGTTATCTTGACTCTACTCCTTCATTCAGCATCAGATCCTGTAAGTCATTCCATGATTTTCTAGAGTCCAACCATTTATGGTTTCTTACAGAACAGTGATATTCCATGGTATTCATGCTAACCATTCCCCAATTAATAAGCATCCCCTCAATTTCCATTTCTTTGCCACTATAAAAAGAGCTACATGAATATTTAGGAACATGTAGGACTTTTCCATTTGTTATAGTTTCTTCTGGATATAGTCCTAGAATTGCTGGGTCAAAGGGTATGAAAAGTTTTATTGCTCTTTGGGCTTAGTTTCATATTTCTTTCCAGAAAGGTTGGATCCTTTCACAACTCCACCACCAATGCATCAATGTCCCAATCCTTCCACAAACTCTCCAACATTAATCATTTCCCCTTCTTCTCATGTGGGCTGATCTATTAGCTGTGAAATGATACCTCATTGTTGTTTTAATTTGCATTTCTCTAATCAATACTGATTTGGAGCATTTATTCTTTTGACTATATATGCCTTTAATTTCTTCATTTGCAAACTATCTGTTCATATCCTTTGACCATTTATCATCTAGGGAATGACTTATAATCTTATAAATTTGATGCAATTTTCTATATATTTTAGAAATGAGACCGTTATCAGAATTCCTGGTTGTTAAGATTGTTTCCCAGCTCCTCTCTTTTCTTCTAATTTCGCAGCATTTATTTTAGTAGTTTAAAAACTTTTTAATTTAATATAGTCAAAATCATTCATTTTGTAGTTTATAATATGCTCTAATTCTTGTTTGGTCATAAATTTGTCCCTTTTTCAAAGGTCAGATAGTTAGAGTATTTTTGTTCTATTAATTTATAGATGATATTGGTCTTTATGTCTATGTCCTGTACCTGTTTTGACCTTATTGTGGTATAGGGTGTGAGATGTGAGTCCGTGTCTGGTTTTTTGCCATACAGTTTTCCAGTTTTCCCAACCAGTTTTGTCCAATTGTGACTTCTTATCCCAGAGGCTGATATCTTTGGGTTTCTCAAATAGTAGAGTGCTGTAGATATTTACTGTAGTTTCTTTTGAAGCTTTCCTAATCCACTGATCCATTACTCTGTTCTCTTAACCAGTACCAAGAAGTTTTGATGACTGCTGCTTTATAATATAGTTTTAGATCTGGTAGAGCTAGGCCACCTTCCTTCAAATTTTCTTATTTTCATCAGTTCCCTTGCACTTTTTGCCCTTTTTTTTTTCTTGAGAGGAACTTTGGAACAATTTTTTTTCTGGCTTGGGAAAGTAGTTATTTGGTACTTTGGTTCGTATGGCACTGAATAAGAAATATAATTTGGTTAGAATTGTCATTTTTATTAAATTAGCTTGACATAACCATGAACATTTGACATTTTTCCAATTATTTAGATCTGACTTTATTTGGATGAGGAGAGCTTTATAGTTGTGTTCATACAAGTTTCTGGGTTTGTCTTGGGAGGTAGAATCTCAAGTATTTAATGTTGTCTACAGTTATTTTAAATGGAATTTCTCTTCTATATCTTGTTCTTAGGCTTTGTTGTTCATATATAAAAATGCTGATGATTTATATGGGTTTATTTTATATCCTGCTACTCTGCTGAATTTGTTAATTGTTTCAAGGAGATTTTTAGATGATTTTCTCCAATTCTCTAGGTATATCATCATATCCACAAAGAGAAGTTTTGCTTCCTCATTGACAATCTGATTCCTTCAATTTCTTTTTCTTCTCTTATTGCTACTGCTAGCATTTCCAATACTATATTGAATAGTTTTGGTGATAATGGGCATCCTTGTTTCACTACTGAATTTATTGGAAATGCTCTGAGTTTATTCTCATTATATATATATTATTTGTTGATGATTTTAGAGAGATACTATTTATTATTTTAAGGAAAATTCCATTTATTCTTTCTACTTTCTACTGTTTTTTTTTAATAAGAATGGCTATTGTATTTTATTAAAAGATTCTTCAGCATCTATTGAGATAATCATAGGATTTCTGTTGGTTTTGCTACTGATACATTTAATTATGTTGAGTGTTTTCCTAATGTTGAACCATCCCTGCCTGCCTGGTATAAATCCAATTTGATCAAGGTGTATTACCATAGGAATAACTTGCTGTAGTCTCATCGTTAAAATTTTATTTAAGATTTTTGCATCAATATCCATTAGGGAGATCCGTCCATAATTTTCTTTGTCAGTTTCCTGGTTTATATCATGTTGGTGTCATAACAGCAGTTTGTCAAAAATTTTCCTCTCCTACTTTTTTAAAAATAGTTTATATAGAATAGTAAATAATTGTTCCTTAAGTGTTTGATAGAATTCACTTGTAAATCATCTGACCCTGGAGACTTCTTCTTAGGGAGTTTATTAATGGTTTCTTCAATTTCTTCTTCTTTGATAGAGTTATTTAGGTACTTTATTTCTTCCATTTATCTGGGTAGTTTGTAACTTTGTAAATATTCATTCATCTCACTTAAGTTCTTCAATTTCTTGGCATAAAGTTCAGTAAAGTAGCTCAGAATTATCTCTTTAATTTACTCCTCATTTGGCGTTTAGTTATTCCTTTTCATTTTTGATACTGGTAATTTGGTAATATTCTTTCTTTTTTTTTAAATCATATTAACCAGAGGTTTATCTCTTTTATTGGCTTTTTCATAAAACCAACTCTTAGTTTAATTATGAGATCAATGGTTTTCTTGCTTTCCATTTTATTAATGTCTCCCTTGATTTTCAGAATTTCTAATTTGATATTTAATTGGGGTTGTTTAATTTGTTCTTCTTCTATTTTGTTTAATTGCATTTCTTTTTTTTTTTGAATTTTTAGGGTTTTTTTTTTGCAAGGCAAATGGGGTTAAGTGGCTTGCACAAGGCCACACAGCTAGGTAATTATTAAGTGTCTGAGACCAGATTTGAATCCAGGTACTCCTGACTCCAAGGCTGTGCTTTATCTACTACCCCACCTAGCTACCCCAACCATATCATTTCTTGAACTAATTGTGCCCCACCACCCAGGTCTATTTTCTTTCACACTTTTACCCCACCCCCTCCAGCATATATTTAACACCTTGTTAAGTAAACCAAGTTCAATTGTCTTGCCCCCTTTAATACTCCCCTCCCCTCCCCAGGTACTTAACTCCTTGTTAAGTGAAACACCAGACTGAACTAATTAACTGTATTAATATTGAAGACCTCTAAGTTCTGGGAGGCTCTAGAGGTCTCACTGAAAACTTTAAAAAGGACCGTAAGTAAAACATTGTCTAGATCCTTGAAGTTTATGATGCTGTCATTAGACAAGGTGTTTAGCACCCTGTGATTAAAGTGAGTGGTAGTATAATAAGACACTTAGTTTGAGTTAACACTCCTGCTTTTTTTTTTTTTAGGACTTTTTGTCTCAAACATAATGATGTGATCTTGGACCTCTTCAATTGAGAGACAAAACACAATTATTCCACTATCCTTTAGGTTCATAGAATTAGAATTGTTTTTGTCTTTGCTTTTTGGATCAGACATTTATTTAAAACTGTTTTGTTTTTTCAATCCATTTTCTCATTTACCTCTTTTTTATGTAACTTATCAAGTCATGGATTTTAATATTGAATTCTCTGTTCAATTCTGGTCTTTGTGTCAAGAAGATATGGAATTTCTGTATTTCATTGAACATCCATCTTTTTCCCCCTGACATTATATGATGAATCTTGCAGGGTAGTACAATCTGGGTTACAATCCTAGGTCCTTAGCTCTCTGAAATATGTTATTCCAGTTCTTCTGATGCTCCAGTTTTGAGATTGACAGATCCTATGTAAGTCTGAGTGTGTTCTATTCATATTTGAATTATTTCTTTTTGTTGCTTATAATATCTCTCTTTTGATTGAGGTTTCAGGAATTTGGCTATTACAGCCTTTAAAGTTTTTATCCTGGGGTCTCATTTCTGGAGGGATTCTGTGGATTCTTTCAATTGTTATATTGTTGTCTTGTTCTAGTGGGTTGAGGCAGATTTCCCTTATAATTTCTTGCGTGATATTTTCAAGGTTCTTTTGTTGGGTCAGGCTTTCTAGTAGTCCAATGATTCATAGATTGTCTCTTCTGGATCTGTTTTCCAGGTCATTTGTTTTCTCTAGAAGGTACGTTACATTTTCTTCAATTTTTTCAGCCTTTAGATTTTCTTATGGAATCTTATAGTCTTGTAGATTCATTAGTTTCAAACTGTTCGGCTCTAATTTTTAGGATTTTTATTTTCTTCAGTTAGCTTCTGTGTTTCCTTTCCCAGTAGATTGTTTTTCCTTTTAAAGGAATTGATTTCTTTGGACAACATGTCACTATTTTCCTGTCTGACTTTTATTTCTTTTTTTGCATTTTTCTTCTTCCTCTCTTCTTTGGTTTTTAAATTCGTTGTTAAGCTTTTCAATGAGCTTTTGTATTTGAGTCGAATTTATAGACTCTTTTGATATGTTTCCTGTGAGTAATTTTTCATTGCTGTCTTCTTCAGACAGGGCATTGCTGTCATCTTTATCTGTGAAGTGTTTTTCTATAGTGAGCACTCTTTTACCTTTTTTGTTCATTTTTGTTGTTGTAGTTCTGCTCTTGAAGTATATGGAGTAGAGATCCAAATATTTGTTTTGTTGGGGCTAGGGTCTGATCCCTGGCTCATTGTTGGTCAAGCTGTTGTGTATGCAGTCCAGGCCTTGCCTTTGCAGAGGTTTGTTTCCTTCTTTATATCCATGTTCTGACTTATCACAGTTTCTGAACCAGTTGTGTCTTTTATCCCGGTGTTCTCAGGGTTCAGACTTTGTCTGTAGTTGGGATCCTCACTGCTAGCTTGTTATCTAGCTGCTAGTACTCTGTTATTATTAAACTGTCGAGACCTGGACTGCACTGTGGCTAAAAGCCTCCTGCTGACTTTCCCCACTCTTCTGCCTCCTATACTTTACTTCTCTTTTCCCTCCAAAGAGATAGACCTTCACAGAAGATCCTCCACAGTGTCTACAGTTGAAAAGTTTTGGAATCCTGTCTTTTTATTGGTGCAATCTGTAATGTCAGATGTCAGAATAGAGGTTTCATTTATCTTTGGTAAGGAAAGGCTGCAGGAGCATGTTAGCTATGCCCCACACCATCTTGGTTCTCTTCCGGAAGTGCCCATCCTTGCTCTTAAAAGAGGATGTTTAGTTTTTTGGGGTAGTTTTGTGGTAGTTATAATCTATTCTCTTTTGCCTTCCAAAATATCATATTCCAAGATCCTGACAGTAGTTCCACGATATTTAAATTGTTTCTTTCTGGCCACTTGTAATATTTTCTCCTTGACTTCAGAGGTCTGGAATTTGGCTTAATATTCCTGAGAGTTTTTATTTTGTGATTTCTTTCAGGTGATTGGTGGAGTCCCTCAATTTCTAATTTAACCTCTGTTTCTATGATATCAGGAGAATATCAGACTCTTTTCCTGTCATGACCTTCTGATAGCCCAATAATTTTTAAATTCTCTCTTCTTGATCTGTTTTCCAGGTCAGTTGCTTTTCCAATGATTATTTCACATTTTCTTCTAGTTTTTAAATCTTTTGGTTTGCTTAATTTTTTCTTGATTTCTCATAAAGTCATCAGCTCCATTCTACATTTGGAGAAATTATTTTCTTCAGAGAACTTTTTTACATCCTTTTCCATCTGATCAGTTCTGCTTTTGAAGGCATTCTTCTCCTCATTGACTTTTTGGACTGCTTTTTCCATTTGACCTAAACTTGTTTTAAAGATGTTATTTTCATCAGTTTTTTTTTTTTTGGTATATCCTTGACCAAGATGCTTACTTGGCTTTCATGACTTTACCACCTTATTATCATTTCTCTTCCCAATTTTCCTCTACTTCCCTTAACTGATTTTCAAAATCTTTTTTGAGCTCTTCCATAAAGTTTCATATTTTTCTTGGAGGCTTTGAATACAGAACTTTGACTTTGTCAGCTTCTGAGTGTGGATTTTGTTCCTCCATGGGACCAAAATAATTTTCTATGATCAGATTTGATTTTAACTCTTTGTTAACATGGGGCTCTGCTACCATGGTGGAGGATGCACATTTCCAAGCTTTTGAAAGCTACTTTCAGATAAAATCCTCTCCATCCTCCCCCACCACCACTAGAGACCTTAATTCCTTCAAGATCATTTGAGAGGCTCTGACTTCTCTCCCAGAACGTACTTTGGTTTATGGATGCACACAGGTACTTCCCTCTGTCCTGGAGCTGTTAGGAGGGTCCCTGCTTCACTATGGCAGTATGGTGCCCTGGACTGTGGCCTAGATCTGAGTACGGACAAAGCAAAAGAGTCCAACGACAAGGATAGCAGAAGGCCTTTTGCATTTACCCTTGCTCATTTATCATATGTGTAATAAGGGCTCTAGAAACCACTATGGGGTGGTTCTGCACTTCTTCTTCGGGTTCCTGGGATCAGGGCTGCCATGAGGCCTACACTGGTCTGGTTCTACATTCACTCTGGTGAGGCTGAATTTTCTTGATGACTTTCCAAGTTGTCCTTGGTAATCCCTGGGCTGAGAGGTCTGGAAACCTCCCCTTACCATGACTCCCTTGGTGCCCTCCAGGTGCCCCCAATGAGCCAGGCATCTTGCAGGGCTATTCCTTGATGTCTATAAACAGTTTACTCCTGGGGCCAGCATAACCCAAGATACTCTACAGTCCTTTCAAACACTGGTGTAACATATTCTTCTTGTGAATCATTCAAGTTTCTTGGGCCAGAAAATTATTTCAATCAGGTTTTCTATGGGTTCTGCCACAATAGAACTTGGTTAGAGTCATAATTTATAGGTGTTTGAAGTCATCTAAGGGAGTTTGTCATTGCCTTCCCCAGTTATTTTAAAGATGAAGAAACTGAAGTAAAGGTTGTTACTTGCCTAGGGTCACACAGTTAGTAAGTAACTACAGCCAGATTTGAGCTCCAGAAGAGTTTTCCTGACTTCAGATCTGACCCTCTATCCAAAGTTTATAGAAGGATCTATTCATCTCCAAATTCCATTGCAATATATTTTATTTTCCCACTTACAATACACAGTTCTACTGGAGTAGTTTCTTTTCATCCTTGGTTTTCCCAAAATCTTACTCTTGTCACAATAATTTTAATAGCTGATGATGAAGTAGTTCATCTGGAAGTTTCCCAGGGCAAGCTTTCATGAGGAAAGTGAAACTATTTTCAGTATAAGATAGGAATGGGGAAAGAAACTATAGACCCATTGATAAGATGATGTGAAAGTGAAGAATATGATATAGTTGAACAATAAGAATATTCTTACATGCTGTTCCTTACAAAATCTAAATGACTTACTTTATTTTTTAAGTTTATTTATTTTATATTATTATAATAATCTGGTTGTGAGAGTAAACATAAACCCCTCTTCATCCAAAAAAGATAAGAAACCTCACGAATAGTGAGAGAGAAAAATGTACTTCAGTCTGTGTTCAGATTCCAATAACTCTGTCTCTGGAATGAGTTACCTGCTTTATCATGAATCCACTAAAGATATTGTTTCAATATTTTTCCCACAGTTGCTGTTACTACAGGTATTTCCCTCCACACTATTACTTCCCATTCTCATTTATTCTATTCTCTCTCTTCTTTTACCCTATTCCTGTTCAAAAGTAGGTTACATCAGAGGACCCTCTCCCATGATGTTCCATCTCTTCTATCATGTATTACCCTCTTCTGTCCCCCCATTCCACCTTATCCCATCCCTTTCCACTAATTTTGTTCTAGGGTAAGATAGATTTCTATACCCTAGTAAATCTGTATCCTATTTCCACTCTGAGCCATTTCTGATGAGTGACAGCTCACTCATTTGCCCTCTCCTTCTCCATTACACTACATTGAAAAAGCTTTTTCTTGACTCCTATATTAAATGTCTTAGCACCTTCTTCCTCTCCTTTCTCTTCCCCCCCAATACTTTCCTTTATCACCCATTGACTCCATATTTTTATTATATTTTTACTATATTTTTAGCTCCTTCCTGTGCTATGTCTATATATGCTCTTTTTTTTGTTAGGCAATGGGGTTACGTGGCTTGCCCAAGGCCACACAGCTAGGTAATTATTAAGTGTCTGAGACTGGATTTGAACCCAGGTACTCCTAACTCCAGGACCAGTGCTTTTATCCACTGCACCATCTAGCTGCCCCTATATATGTTCCTTCTAACTACTCTTATAAATGAGTATCTTTTTCCCATGCAGGAATACAAAAAGTTAAACATCATTAGGTTCCTCATAGTTAGTCCCTCTCTTCTTCCCTCTCTATGGTAAACCTGAGTCCTGTACTTGGATATCAAATTTCTGCTCAGCTCTGCTTGTTTCAATAGGAAAGTATTAAAGTCCTCTGTTTCATTGAAAATCCATCTTTTCCCCTGAAAGAGGATGTTGAGTTTTGCTGGGTAGTTGATTCTTGGTTGCAAATCAAGATCTTTTGCCTTCCAGAATATCATATTCCAAGCCCTATGAACCCTTAAAGAAGGTGCTGCCAGATGCTGTATAATCCTGACTATAGAGCCATGGTAATTGAATTTTTGGTTTCTGGCAGTTTTTGGTATTTTCTCTTTGATTTGGGAGTTTGGGAATTTGGCTATAATATTCCTGGAAGTTTTTCTTTTGGGATCTCTTTCAAGACATGTTTGGTGAATTCCCTCAATTTATATTTTACCCTCTGCTTGTAGGATCTTAAGGAAATTTTGCTGTATTATTTCTTGAAAAGTGAAGTCTAGGCTCCTTTCCTGGTAGTGAGTTTCAGGTAGCCCAATAATTTTAAAATTATCTCTACTGGATCTGCTTTTGAGGTCCATTGTTTTTCCAGTGAGATATTTCACATAGTCTTCTGATTTTTGTATTTTGGGAAAAGTTTTATTTCTTCCTTATTTCTTAGAAAGTCATCAGCTTCCTTTAGTTCCATTCTGCATTTGAAGAAGTTGTTTTCTTCATAGAAATTTTTTTCATTCCTTTTCTAGCTGGCTAATTCTGCTTTTTAAGGCATTTTCCTTTCGTGTTGCTTTTTTCCATTTGGCCTAAACTGATTTTTAACATATTATTATCTTTAGTTTTTTTTTTTCTTTTTTATTTCTTTCACCATGCTACTGATTTTATTTTCATGATTTATCTGCATTGCTATGTTTTCTTCTCCCAGTTTTCACTCTACCTCCCTTTATTGCTTTTCAAAGGTGTTTTTTTGTTCTCATCAATAACCTGAATACATTTTCTATTTCTCTTGGAGGTTTTGGGTACAGAAGCTTCAATTATGTTATCTTCTGAATCTTGTATGGGATCAAAGTAATTATCTATAGTCAGATTCTTCTTTTTTTGTTTGCTCATTTCCTCACACTATGATGGATTTACTGGACTTCCAATCCATTGGGGCAGGAGGACAACCCACAGGGACCTTAATTCCTCCAAGGTCTTATGAGAGACTTTGACTGCTCTCTTGCCTATGCTTTGGTATGTGGGTGACTGCAGGCACTCCCCTCTGTCCTGGAACTGTGAGGAGAATCCCTGCTCCATTATGGTATTATGGGAACCAAACTTCAACCTGTATTTGAGTGTGGGCAAACAGCAGAGTCCTGTCCCAGGGAGAGCAAAGAAACCTCTGCAGTCTCACAGGACCCCCTTACAGTCTGTGGGCTGTGCTATAGAGGTTCAGGCTGGCTGCTCTGAGGCCGGTATTCACTCAGCACTCACTCTGTTGTGGCAGAATTCTCTCACCACCCCTTCAAACTCTTCCTGGTGATCCCTAGGTGAGGAGGTCTGGAAACCACCCTCTCTGCCATGGACCCGGGCACCCCTCAGTGATCTAGGTACTTGGCCTGGCTGTGCTGCACTGTGGCTGGGATTTGGGCTGCATTCACAACAGCTTTTTCCAACCCCCAGGTCTCCTAGTTTCCAGCAGAACTTTTAAATTTTCTTGGACTGGGAAATCGTATCATGCAGTCTTTCTGTTGGTTCTGCCCCTCTAAATTTTGGCTAAATTCATAATCTGATGGCTTTTGGAGTTTTTGGGGAACTAGTTTCTGGGAATTCCTGCCTTCCTGTGGCTATCTTGGCTCTGCCACCAACCCAAATGACTTATATCTGAATCATTTTCCATTAATAAGAGAGTCAGATCACTTTCTAAAGCATCTGATTTTCCTTTATTTATTATTCCTCTTTTTCATTCTTTCCTACTTTGTTTTTGTCCAAGAATCTAAGGTGTTCCCACTATCCATGTGCTTTCTGAAACCATATTCAATAACCTGTACAATTTGTATCCAAGACTATCTAGTAACGTGGCAATACAGAGGGACTTCAGTATCTTAGCAAATGAGTGGGACACAGGCAAGATGAATTAGAGTTCATCATGTCCTTGTAAATAGGACCACTAATTTTATACATTTTTCCAGCATTTATTGACAAATCAGTACACATATAGATTACTGATATTAAAATTTCAAAAGCTTCAAAAAGCTGCTATGATGATGATAATGATGTTTGTTCTTTCTTGAAGAAGACTAATACATCAGGCCAGGTGATGCCTTGATAAACACAAGGATTGTGTTTTGAGTGATATTGATAGGGTGCTGTGCTAAGTCACCAGCTTCCTTCTCTCCTAGAACCATCTATATTCAGTGGTCAGATATAAATAGGACAACTGGAGATTGTCCTGGATGGGAGGTAATCAGGTTTAAGTGACTTGCCCAAAGTCATACAGTTAGTAAGTGCCAAGTGTCTGAGGCTGAGATTCAAACTCCTATCCTCCTGACTCCAAGGCCACTGCCTTATCCAATGCCCCATCTAGCTTCCCTATCTATGATCATAAGAAGAACAGGGGAATGACTGGGTTATCAATCATACATCCCCTAATCAGAAAATAAAACAAAAACAAAAAAAAACAGTTCTTATGATAATAGCCAGTTGTGACAAAGTCTGTTTTTGCTGAGGCTCTGGCTCTTAATTATTTGTCTATGTTTGTACTTTGATCCATTCTTTACCTTTGCTTTTGTCCTTCTATATGTTTGTCTTATCTTCACTTGCTTAAAGGCAACTGCAAATAATAGTCTCCTTCAGTTCATCTGTTTTTTCAATTCCATTACTTTAGTTGTCATACATCTGAGATTTATAAAAGATTTTGCATATTAAGTTTAGTACAAAACTCATATTAGCTAAAAGTCATATCTACAATCACCCACACATTATTTCATAAAGAACTTTTTTTTCCCCTTGCCCTAGATGGGGACTGATTTCCTGAATCAAGAACCAAGATAATCGCACATATAAATAACAAAATCAAAAATAAATATATTCACTTATAAGTAATGTGAAAGACCCTGAACTGTATTTAACAGCTTTAAATTTTTCTTTCTCACCATTTGACTTGAATGTTTATAAATTTCTGATTTAGGCTCAATCAGCTTGACAGCTGATTAGTAAGGGTTGACTGAAAGACATATGTGGCAAACCCAATCCTGGAAGCCATTTGTAAAAGCAATTAACAAGTATGATAATACAGCAATTAACCTTTACAAGCAGATCATTACTCTCCAGACCCCCTGAGAACTCCCCCAGGCCCAAACATTTGCTTAGAGCACAGGGATTGGGAAACTGACAATGTTAACAAACTATGAATGGAACTAGAATAAAAATGATTTTTTAGAATTAGATTTTTTAATTGCTTTAGCAAAAAAAATTGAAATGAAGAGTTCAAGAAGTAGCATTATAATAAAAAAGGAGAAAAGGTGGACAAGGAAGGCAAGGAAAATAAAAAGAAAAGGGAAAGAGATAAACATTTATTGATTGCATATTACTTACTAAAGACTGTTTTAAGAAATATACAAGTATTATCTCTACTGAATTTCACAACAACCATGTAAGGTTGTTGTAAAGTTGGTGCTGTTCTCATCTTGTTTTTATATTTGAGAGAACAAAGGTAAACAGAGGTAAATTGATTTGTCCAAAGTTACATAGCTAATAACGATGTGAGATAGCAATTGAGCTCAGGTCTTCTTGACCCTTGAACCAATGTTATGAAAATGATATTTAAATAAAAATTTCATTTTGGAATTGTCTTGAATACTTTCCAAAAAGAAGATACATGTTACTCATACTATCTAAATATATCTAGAGTAGAAAATCCTTGAAATTCATGATAATTTTCATATGATAAATTGAAAAATAGGTAAGCAGTTGGGCAAAATAGAGAGATAGATGAAAGATACATAGTGCAGTAAGATAAAGACAGAGAAGTACAAAACTGAGAGACAGAGATGGACAGATAGAGGAATAGATAGATTGTCATTTAAGGGTATGTAGTATTTTGGAAAAGGCACACAATTTGAAGTATGAGAGAAAGGGTTCAAATGCTGAATCTGTCACCACTTAATAACTTAATACATGAATGGATCATCAGTTTTAAATTCTTTGTATCTTATTTTCAGCAAAGGAAAAATGAAAATTTTTGTTTTAGAACATTCTAAACTTTCTTCCATCCATAGAGTCTTAGACTCTTCATTATCACCTAGATAAAAATTTATATATAATATTAGCTCTTAGAAAACATATGTAAATTTAGAATGAAAGATTCCTTGTTGCTGGCTTACTTTCTTCTTTTATATTAAAAGTTTAAATATATTTTATTCTCATCTTTGATTTCAAAAAATAGTTTTATTATGGGGAAATAAAGTGAAATGAGTTAGAATAGAATATGAAAACCTCAATGGGATATCTATGTACAGACTGTTCAGATGATTTCCAAAGGCTCTTCTCTATTTTCACTAAGTAAAGGATGAGAGTATAAGATAAATCTGTGATAGGGGAATGAGTTAAAAACTGGACTCAATTTCCTAATTACAAATTTAAATAGAACTAATTAAGACATTTTGATTGAAGGGGGTAACTATTGGTTACTGTATAGTGAGACTACTTTAAAGCCTATAATGAGTTATGAGATCGAATGTATAATCTTTATCTAGTGGACATAATGTCTAGGAACATATTAGGCACTTAATAAATTCTTGGTAATTGATTGAACCTCTTGAAAATTCAAGTTGACAGCTATTTTTTTAATCAGTCTGGTATACTTTTTTCTATAATAGGAGAAAGAACACAATGACCTACATAATTTTCTTCTGACATTAAAGTTTGATGAGACTCTTGTGTGGCATATCAAAAATTTGTATAATCTGTCAAAAAGTCATCAGACTTATCCATCAGGAAACCTAACTCCCTAGATTTATCATTTCCGGAATTTAGGATGGTCATTTAACTTCAGATTCTTCCTTTTTAAAATGAGGGCAATATGAAAAAAGCAAATTGAAACAAACATCAAAAACCAACTTTATAGTGCTTTTCATTTTTAACATTCTGATGCATTATGGCCAGACATTCCCATTGGTTTTATTGTTGTTATTGTTGTTGTTTTGTTTTTGCAAGTCAATGTGGTTAAGTGACTTGCCCAAGGTCACACAGGCAATTATTAAGTGTCTGAAGTCACATTTGAACTCAGGTCCTGGTGCTTTATATACTGTGCTACCTAGCTGTCCTTGTTTTCATATATCTTTGACACCACATACTATGGGAACCTTATTTCATATAGAGAAGCAGAGATCAGTCACGTACCTTAGTTTTCCAATATACCCAGATCCTTCTCTACAATGTACTTTGATAGGGGTGGCTAGGTGGCACAGTGGATAAAGCACTGGCCCTGGAGTCAGGAGTACCTGGGTTCAAATCCAGTCACAGACACTTAATAATTACCTAGCTGTGTGGTCTTGGGCAAGCCACTTAACCCCATTTGCCTTGCAAAAAAAAAAAAACCTACAATGTACTTGGATAAAGTGAGATTCATTCCTTTCTTTTTCCACCAAACACATAAAACTCAGTCTCTGAAAAGAGAGAGAGTAGAAACCAAATGAAAAGTCAAACTTATTTTGCTTAAGCAGTTACAGCTTTCAGAATGAATGATTTGAAGTCTCTTTGGTGTTACTCTGTGAATGTAATCACACATACTTGTCTGGCAGAAAATTATTTTCCAACATATGTCTGGTAAACAGGCCTGCCATTATACCAATTACAGAAGATTTCTTCTTTGAAGATGTAGTGTGAATCGTTGGTGGAGGAGGGGAGAGAGGATAGGAGAAGAGAAAAGGAAAGCTTCATCAAGGATCAGCTACAAATGTGTTTTTGACACACCAACCCTATTTTCAAACTTCAAAAAAACATAATGTCAATTAAAAAGATCATTTGCAAATCAATACATGAAAATAATAATGGCAATTTTATTTTTCCAAGTATTATTTCAATAAGAAAATGCCCCAAATTTGCTTGACTTATGTTTGGTTATTTCACCTATCTTCATCTGTCTTTCAATTTTTAAAATGAAGGACCTGAAAGTAAATCATCTCAAAGTCTCTTTCCACATATAAAATTATAGCTCTGAATTCTTTCTCTTATGATGAACTTTGATTCAGCATGATGTATTATAAAGAGCACTGGGATAAAAATAAAAAAAATGCTTGTAATCCTGACTCTTTCCAAAGTCAAATAGCATAATACTCAAATTTTGAACCTCTTCAAGGTCTTCATACATAAAATGTAGAAAATACTTGCATTAATTATAATGCAAGGCTATAATTAGAATGAAATAACATGAAATACTTAGAATACTTTATTAATAGCTTTTATATTTCCATGAAAGATAATATTGTTATTATAGATATTGTCATTTTATTAGACTAATTACATTGCGCTAAAGATCAGTACCAAAAGAAGACTTCATTTTTTCCCCAAATTTAATGTATTCATTTAAAAGCAATTATTTTAAATCTTAGATGAAGAGATTCAGGATTGATTTGTCATGATGTAGATTAAAAAAATATTTCAATACTGTTTCTTTTTTCGATTTAAACAATACAACATGTGAAATGCTTGCTAGAATTAGTTTTTTTAACATCTACATCAAGTTATTCATCCTTACATATTCTCTTTTTACTTCTCCAACTACTTCTAAAGCATAACCTCAATTTTATTTTTCTTTTTAAGGGAAGTACAATTAATTTGCTATGCAATATTTCTGCTGTATATCATATTTAGGCTAAATCATTCCTAAAACTTCTATTTGGATTTAGAACACATTACTGACTCTTAGCTAACATTCCTTAATATTCAATAGGTATTTATTTTCAGCAAAGACAGACTCTTACAGTCGACTTTGTTTGGTTATTTCACCTATCTTCATCTGTCTTTCTTTGGCTAAATAGTATATAATAAACTTACAGTTTATTTGATGTAAGATATGGCAGTCTATCTCATGAACATACTATACATATATAGTACATTACTTTATAGACAAATTTTTAGCACAGGAAAATTTGGAAGGGATGGCCTAGTTAATATATTCTCAGACTCATTTAAATTCTGAAAAGATATTTTTTATCAAATTATTGATTTCAAGTTATTTGTAAATAAAGTTATATCACGTTACTCTAAAATTTGCTTTCATCTAATGTCTCAATATTTTTTTTAAAGTTTCATTTGGGGGTGGCTAGGTGGCGCAGTGGATAGAGCACTGGCCTTGGAGTCAGGTCTACCTGGGTTCAAATCTGGTCTCAGACACTTAATAATTACCTATCTGTGTGGCCTTGGGCAAGCCACTTAACCCCATTTGCCTTGCAAAAAGCTAAAAAAAAAAAAAAAACAAAAAGAAAGTTTTATTTGATAATAAGAATTATTATGTAATGGGGTAGAGTCAGCACAACAAACCAATAGCAGGCTTTGAGAGGCACTAATTCAGGAACCCCAGGAGTAGCTTTCTGGAACTCTAAGTCCTCAGCTTGTAAGGAGGTTGAATAGTTGATCAGAAAAAGATTACATGAATCTCTTTGCTAGCACTGAGGCAGGACTGTGTTGTTTTGCCCATACTTCGATCTGGGTAGGAGTCCCTGGTGCACAGTTCCCAGGGTGATCAGTAGCATTGGCACACCAGAGCTTGTGACCACATTAGAACAAGGACATTCATCACAATTCTCAGACAAAATGAGTACTTCTGGTCATTCATAGGTCATATAAAAAGCCAGAAGAGTAGTAAATAGTCATTACTACCATAGAAGTGAAAATTTGCAAGTCCCTGTATGTATCTCTGAAAAAAAGTTGCTCAAGCTGCTGATATTTGGAACAGTGCACTTTCCATCCTGGAAGCAGAAACCTACTTTAACCAAGAGTTAAAATCAAATAATAGCCGAGTACACAAGGAAAATGAGGAAACAGAAAAATAAATTTGACCATAAAAACTAACCATGTTGATAGATAACATGCTAAAAGATATCCAAGTAAAAACTCCTATATGCTAAGCCTCCAAGAAAAATATGAAATGATGTCAACACATAGAAAAGCTCAAAAAGTAAGAGAGGTAGAGGAAAAATTGAGAAGAGAAATTAGAGCAATGCAAAAAAAAAACCATGAAAATAAGAGTTTGGGAAAGGAGACACAAAAATATTGAAGCAAATAATACTTTAAAAAAACAAATTAGGCAAAATGATAAGAGGTATAAAAAACATTGAGGAAAATAATGCCTGAAAAGGAGATTTCTAGGGTGGAGCCAAGGTGGCAATGTTAACCTAGTATGTCTCTGGAGCTTTGCCCTACACAATGCTAAATGAAGCCTCTACACAAACATTAAAGTTAAAGATGCCACCAAAAAAGACAATAAAGAAGTACGTTTTCAACTGTAGCCATCATGAAGATCCTTCAGTGAAAGTCTGTCTCTTTGAGAGAAAAGGGGAAGAAAAGCTCAGCTAGGCAAGAGATTGGGAAAGCCAGTGGGAAGATTTTAGTCACAGTGCAGTATAAATCTCCACAACATGACAACAACATTGGTTCTGGAAGCAAGATTACAAGCCAACATGGAGGGTAGCAAACCCAAACACAGTCTGTATCCTGGGAACACTGAGGTAAAAGATAGGTATAGGTTGGGAATAATCACTGCATAGTCAGAACCTGGATATAAAGGAGAAAACAAACTTCTACAAAGGCAACCCCTGGGCTGTATAGGAAATATCTTGACCAACAGTAAGTCAGGGGTCGTACTCTAGCCCCAGCATATAAAGCTTGGTTCTATATGTCCTATACCACTGGAGAAGAACTCAAACAAAAAAAATGAGCAAAATAGCTCAAAGAGTGCTAATCATAGAAAGCTGCTATGCAGATAAGAATGATAGCAATATACCTTAAAAGAAGAAATTACCTACTTGGAAAGTTTCAAAGCAATCTATAAATTGGTCTCAAATTCAAAAGTTTATAGAAGAGCTTAAAAAAATAATTTAAAGCCAAAAAGAGAGAAAGAAGAAACATGTGAAAAGTATATGAGAGTCATGCTGGAAAATTAGGAAAAATTGACAAAATAAATCAATTCTTTTAAAACTAAAAATAACCAGAACCCATATCAAAATTGAGCATATATTAGGGCATAAAAACCTTATAATGAAATGCAGAAAGGCAGAAAAATAAATGAATACTTCTCAGATTCATAATGCAATAAAAATTACATGTAATAAAAGGTTACAGAAAGAGAAACCAAAAACTGGAAATTAAATAACTTAATTTTAAATGAGTGGATCAAATAATAAATCACAGAAACAATCAATAATTATATTGTTGGAGAGATTGTGGGAGGATTGGCACATTAATACATTGTTGAGGGAATTGTAAATTGATCCAACCATTCTAGAGCACAATGTGGAACTATGCCCAAAGAGCAATTAAACTAATGATTCCCTTTGACCAAGTAATACCAATACTAGGCCTCTATGCAGAAGATATCATAAAAGTGGGAAAAGTCCCACATGTTCAAAAATATTCAGAGCATCTCCTTTTATAGTGGAAAAGAATTGGAAATTGAGGGGATGCCCTTCAATTGAGGAATGACTGAACAAGTTATGGGATATGAATGTTATGGAGTATTATTGTTCTATCATAAACCATGAATGAGAAGGGACAGAGCCAAGTTGATGTAGGGGTGCAGAAAATCCAAGAAACTCGGTTTTCTTACTTTTCTATTATTCCTATTCCTCATTCATAATATGATTAGTATATAAACAAGGAAAACAAAAATGTACATGTGCAACTTTTTTTGTTTGTTTTTTTTTTTTGCAAGGCAATAGGGTTAAGTGACTTGCCCAAGGCCACACAGCTAGGTAATTATTAAGTGTCTGAGGTCAGATTTGAACTCAGGCACTCCTAACTTCAGGGCCAGTGCTCTATCTACTGTACCACTTAGCCACCCACTGTGCCACCTAGCCACCCTACATGTAAAACTTTTACCAGAAGGGAAAGGAGGGAGGTAGAAAAATATGTAACAGAAATATGCAAGTGGATGAATATTATAAAGATTTCACAGCATATAATTGGAAAAAGAAAATACCTATCAATAAAAAGTGAACATCCAATCTTTTCTTACAGATAATTAGTGAGAGACAATCCACTCTTTCTGGAGGAACTTCATTATATATTTGGGCAATACTAAATGTCATGAATCAATTCCTTACTCCAGTTCTTTTTTAAATTTTTATTTTTTTTCATTCATATGCACATGTATATTTTTAAGTTACAAAATTTTCTTCCACCCTTCCTTCCTCACCCCCCCTCCCTTCAGTGACAATAGTCAGTTTTGAATTGTTCATACATATTTTTATAAACAGGTTTACATATTAGTCAGTTTCAGTATGAGGAATTAGGATTAGGGGAAAGAGATACATACATACATTAAATGTTCATCAGATTCTGAAGGGTTGTTCATTTTGTTTTGTTTTATTTTCTCTTCCACTGAATGGGGATAACATTGTCCATTTCAGATCTAATATGATTGTCCTAGTTCTCTGAACTGTTGAGAAGAGCTGCTTCCAACAAGGATGATGATCTCACAATGTTGTTGTTAATGTGTACATTGTTACCTTGGTTCTAATCCCTCCTTATGGCATCAGATCCCTTAAGTCATTCCATGCTTCTCCATTTGTGATTTTTCATGGAACAATAGTATTTCATTGTATTCATATACCATAACATTTTAGCCATTCCCCAATTGATGGATATCCCCTCAATTTCCAATTCTTTGTCATTACAAAATGAGCTGCTGTGAAACTTTTGGAACATGTTGGACATTTCTTTAGTCCAGTTCTAAATGTACCTCTGAAATTTGTACTCATTGCCCCTGGTTTTGCTTTTTGATGATAAATATAAGAAATCTTTCTTCCATATGAGAGTCATCAAGTATTTGAAGATAATTATCATATCATCATTTTCCCCTCATTTCCTCACCTTATCTTCTTCAGGTTAACCAACTGCAATTTCTTCATTCAGACTATATATATATATATATATGAAATCAAATGTTTTTCTCTGTGTGGCATACTATCTAATATGTCACTTGCACTCTTCTATTAATATGTTTCCCTCACAGAAATTATAAAAAATCTTTTATTATTGTTTCAATGGAATTTTTCTAAAGCAATTCAGAATTGTGACCTTTTTTGTACTATATGGAATTAAATCCCCCAACAAAAGAAATTAAAAATAGAAGAGTTTAAAAATCATTTTAGTTAATTAATAAAAATTATAATCCCAAATAGATAAATAATTTTTCAAAGGTAATAGAGGTAGTAGATAAGAGAGAGACAAGAAGATTCAAGGTCATATGCCATTTTTTCACTGCACTATCCCAAAATCACTCCAGTTATGAAATTGCTGCACAAAGGGAGCCTGTCTTCTAAATTACTTGAAGAGAACCTAAATGGAATTTAAAAATTATATTTAATGTATTTGGGGGTGACTAGGTGGCGCAGTGGATAGAGTACTGATCCTGGAGTCAGGAGTACCTGAGTTCAGATCTGGCCTCAGAGACTTAATAATTGCCTAGCTGTGTGACCTTGGGCAAGTTACTTAACCCCATTGCCTAAAATATATTTAAAGCATTTTTCACTAATTGTAATTTATTTGAATATAATATTACAATTCTAACCTTATTTCCAGGGGTATTTCATATTTCATATTTCTCTCCCTCATTCAGTTCAAATATGATTACATTGATGTTACTTATATATCTTATTCCATTCCCCAACTTCATTCTTTCAATAGGCATGTTGGAGGTATGTTAACATTGCCTATACCATATATATTACTTCTTTTAGGATAGTAGCTTTGGTTGGCATTTCATCCTCAGTCAGAATATGATAAGATTTCCTATTCAATAGAATAAAATTAAAAAGTCTTACCTATAGACTTCTTTACTGTATACCTAATTCTCAGTCCCCTAATCAGAGTTTTCTAGAATTCAGAGTAGCAGATATATTTTTAAATATATTTCCTCTATAATTAATTTTTTATTAACAACAGCAAAAACAAATGATACAAATAGTTAAAGATAAACTGGATATACTTGAAAGCAAAGGAGTTTCCCATGGATTTTTTCATCCTTATTTTGAAGCAAAGATCTGTAAGGTATTTATAGCAAAGGTTTGTCTAGCAGTCTTTATTTTGCACATAAGTTTACTACCATATCTAAAATCTGTTTTTGTGGAGAAGAGACAATTCTAATTTCTATTGCTTATATTTCACTTATTTGAAATTATTAGCAAAATAAATTGTCTAATATACTTCTGTTTTTCTCAATAACAGAAAAAAATCTCCTCTAAAACTTATTTTCTTATTGTTTCTTAATATTTATCAACTGGGTAATTTTGGGAAGTCACTTAAACTCCAAGCACCTCACTTTCTCCATCTCCATGAAGAGGCATTTGGAATTGATGGTCTTTATATAAATAATGGTTTAATTTAAGAGAGTTTGAATGGCTTATCTGAAATCATAAAATAGTGAATTAATATTGAAAAATTAATTATTGAATAAATATTGAAAACTGAATTTTCATGTGTGATTGGAAAATATCTAACTTAATACTCTTCTTCATAACTTCATAACAACAAAGTGGTTTTGAAGATTTGAGGATATTTTATTGAAATAGATATGATAATGAAGGTAAGTGCATTATAATGTAGTATAAATAATTTGCATTTGGAGTAAAAAGACTTTAATTTGCATCTTACCTCAACTTTTTTCTGGTGTCATATGGTACCACAAATGATTTCTAAAATCCTTCCCAGGATAAAGTTTATGAACATATATGAAGCTTTTTTAAAATAAAGCATTGAAAATCAAAGATACCATTGACAGTTTATCAATTATGTCTACATATGTTATGCTTACATTTATACACACTATATATTTTTATGAGCATGTACTTCGTTTTACAATTGATTGATGATATAATGGACACAGATTTATAAAAAATAGTTAAGCAGGCAAGATGCTCTTCAGGAAAATACACAAACTTCTTTCTAAACCACAGTCCATATTTTAATACTAATATTCTGTTGGTGGTCTTGTATGATAGTGAATCATGGAACACTACAGTCTTCAATGGATTAATAATGATCATCAAAGAGGGTAAAATCAATTTGGAAAAAAAGTCAATAAATTACCTGAGCTGTCCCTAGTTTCTCTCAAAGACAACATGAAATCAAGCCTCCAAAGTGATTCTGGAGCAACACAGGTTACAAAAAATGAGAGTCAAAGAATTTTCTAATTTAATATAACTTAGAAGGACTTCAGGAAAGTTCTATCTCATTAAGGTAAAAGGGAAGTGTAGTCCAGAAAAAACAGTGTAGCTTTGAGTGTAGCTCCAAGCAAGAGAAAAAGAGGCTTTTAGTCTCAGCACAGATCTAAAACTGAGACTCACAAGTCTGGTTAAACAGGCTCTTGAGCAAAGTAGATCAATTAAGAGGCCTCCCCCTGAACACAAAAGGACAGTTACCAGCTCTGGAGCCCTCAGTACAAGAACAAGACAGCCCCCCACCCAGTACACAAAACCCTGGGGCAAAAAGTCAGTGATCATGCTCAGGGTCCCTAGCATATGTACCTTTTGAAAGTAGCCCTTGTGCTTCAAGAGGAGCTACAACTTGAAAACAAAATACATTTTAAAATAAATAGAAAAAACAGAAGGGGGGCAGTTAGGTGGCACACTGGATAAAGCACCAACCCTGGAGTCAGGAGGATCTGAGTTCAAATATGGCATCAGACACTTAATGCTAACTTAGCTGTGTTAACTTGAGCAAGTCACTTAACCCCACTGCCTTGCAAAAATAAAAAAAAAAAGAAATCAAAACAAAAAGAAAAAAACAGAAAAAATCCCTGACTGTAGAAAGCAAAGGTGATAAGGAAAACCAAAACAAAAATTCAGAAAAGTACAACAATGTCAAAATGCCCACAGGTGAAGTGACAAAGAAGAAGAATTGGTCCCAAATCCCCAAAGCCTACTTGGAAGAATTTAAAATGAATTTTAAAAATCAAACAATATAAGTACAAGAAAAATAAAAGCTATGCAAGTGAGTTAACCAACTATGAAAAGAAAATATTAAAAAGTGTCTGAATAAAGTTATTCCTTAATAATGCAATTGGTCAAATGGAAAAAAAAAATCACTGAGTAAAACAACTCCTTAAAAAAATAATTGGCAAAATGGAAAAGGAGGTGCAAAAGTTAAATGAAGATAATAATTCCTAAAAATTAGAATTGGTTAAGTAGAAGCTAATGATGCCATGAGATATCAAGAACCAAGCAAAATCAAAAGAAAGGAAAAAATAGAATAATATAGTAGATCTTGGGTGGGGAGAAAGATGTGGAAAATAAATTCAAGGGAGAGAACAGTAGATTTATTGAACTTGCAGGAAGTCATATTCAAAAACAAAAACAAAAAGTCTGGACAACAATTTTCAAGAAATTATCAAGTAAAATTTTCCTGAAATCTTAAAACAATATGGTAAAAGAATCCACAGAAATTTCTTGATAAACGTCTCAAAATGAAAACACCAAGGAATTTTGTAAGCCAATTCCAGAATTATCAGATGAAGGAGAAAATACTGCAAGCAGTCACAAGGAAACAATTAATTTATCAAGGAGTCACACTTGGGATTATACAAGATTTAGTAGTTTCTACATTAAAGGATTAGAGGACTTGAAATATGACATTCCAGAAAGCAAAAGAGTCTGAATCATATCCAAGAAACAGCTATCTAACAAAATTAAGGATAATTTATCAGGGGGGAAATGGATATTTGTTGAAATAAGAGAGTTTAAAACTTTCTAGATGAAAAGACCAAAGGTGAGCAGAAATTTAAAACTTCAATGCAAGATTCAAGAGAAGCATAAAAAAGTAGCAGGAAAGCTAGGAACAATTTTCACTGTTAGTGCTTATGATAAATTACATATATCTAAAATATATAGAAAATTGAATCAAATTCATAAAAATACATACCATGTGCCAATTAACGAATCGTCAAATGGGGTTTTCAAATGAAGAAAATAAAATTAACTATAATTATATAAATTATTCTGAACCTTAATTGATTACAACAATCAAATTAAAACCAACTCTAAAGCAGCACTTCACACATATTATATTGGAAAATATGACAGAAAAGCAAAATGATAAATATTCTAGTGGATGTAGAAAAACTGTGACACTAATAAACTGTTGGTTGAATTTTGAACTGATTCAACCATTGTGCAAAGATACTTAGAACTATACAAAAAAGGCAGTGAAACTCTGCATATCCTTTGTTCCAGCAGGGGAAAAAAGATACAAGAATAGAAAAATATTTATAGCATCTCTTCTTTGTGGTAAAAAAATCTGGAAATTGAAGGGATACCCAATAATTGGGCAATGACTGAACATATCGTGGTATATGAATATGATGGAGTTTTATTGTTCTGTAAGAAATTATGAGTAGGGGCTGGCTAGGTGGTACACTGGATATAGCACCAGCCCTGGAGTCAGGAGTACCTGAGTTCAAAGCTGGCCTCAGACACTTAATAATTGCCTAATTGTGTGGCCTTGTGCAAGCGACTTAACCCTATCTGCCTTGCAAAAAACTAAAAAAGAAAAAAGAAAGAAATTATGAGTGGACAGTCTTCAGAAAAGACTTGCATGAAGTGAGCAGAATCAGAAGAATATTGTGTTCATTAACAGCAAAACTGTGTGATGAACAATGATGATGAACTTAGTTCATCTCAGCAGTTCAGTGGTCAAGGAAAATTCTAAGAGATATTAAATGTAAAATGTCATCCACATCTAGAGAAAAAAAAAACAACTATGGAATTAGAATTCAGACCAACGCATATAATTTTCACTTTTTAAAGCATTTTGGCAAGGCAATGAGGTCAAGGTGACTCAGTTACATAATTAAGTGTCTGAGGTTGGATTTGAACTCAGGTCTTCCTGACTCCAGAGCTCCAACTAGCCACCCCAAATTTAACTATTTAAAACTTGCTTCATGGGTTTGTTTTTATTTGTTTCACAATGTTTTTCTTCCTGTAGCTCTGATTCTTCTTTCACAACATGACTAATTTGGAAACATGTTAAGCATGATAATTCATGTAAAACCTATATCAGATTACCTGCTGTCATGGGAAGACAGGAGATACAGGAGGGTGATGGAAAAATATGGAACTTTAATGTTTGCAAAAAGATGAATGTCTTAAACTATCCTTGCGTATATTTGGCAGAAACAAAATAACATTAAAAATGAATAAAATAGAAAACAAGATAGTCTCTGAAGTTACATTCAAATATAATTTAAATTGCCTAATAATAATTCTTTTCCTTTTAGTAAATTGGTATTAGCTAATTATTTTTCTAATTTATAAAAGTCTGACAATATCTATTTTGGGTCCAGGCTTAAGCAGAGGATGTCTGTTCTTGGTTCCTTATGGAATTACCATCCACTGCTCAATAAATTTAAATGCTTGAAAGAGTGAAAAAATAGTTAACTTAAATTTCTTCATCTAAAAATTAAATATTCATATCCTTGAACCACTTATAGGGAATAATTTTTATTCTAATAAATATTCATCAATATATTTTAGAAATGAGCCCTTTATCAAAAACCATCTGTAAAAATGGTTTGTCTTTTATGTTTTTCTTCTGATCTGGTTTATTTTGTTTTTGAGTTTGCAAAATATTTTCAATTTATTGCAGTCAAAACTATGCTTTTCACATTTAATAATGTCTTTTATCTCTTGGTTGTAAATTATTTTCCTCTCCATAGATATGAGAGGTAAGTGATTCCTTTCTCATCTAATTGGCTTATGGTATCAACCTTTATGTTTAAATCATCTGTACATTTTAAACTTATCTTGGGATTTTATGTGAGATGTTTGTCTATACCTAGTTTATGCCATATTCTTTTCCAGTTTTTCCCAGAAGTTTTTCTCAATAATGACTTCTTATGCCAGAACTCTTAGGGTTGATCAAAAAGAAGACCATTCTATTTATTTACTTCCATGTTTTGTAAAGCTATCTGTTCTTCTGATGCTGTACTTTTAATTCAGCAACAAACAGTTTGATGACTGCTACTTTGTAATACAGTTTTAGATCTGGCATGGCCAGACCACATTCCCTTGCATTTTATTTTCATTAATTCCCTTGATATTCTTGATCTATTCTTCCTCAAAATAAATGTTATCTTTTTTTATATTTAGCTCTATAAAATAAATGTGGTTGGTTGGAGAATTCGAGAAATTCAACTTTAAAACTACGTGAAACAATTAACAACTTTAGTAAAGTAGCAGGAAACAAACAAAAATATCATGCATCAACCATCATCTATTCTATATATTACCAACAAACCCAGTAGCAAGTGTTAGAGAAATTTCATTTTAAATAATTATACATAACATAAAATACTTGGGTGTCTGCCTGTGAAAACAATCCCAGAAATTGTATGAAGATAATTACAAAACCCTTTTCACACAAATAAAATCATATCTAAATAATTGGAAAGTTAAATTTTTTTCATAAATAAATAAAGTTCATAAATAAAGTTGCTTATTCTATAGCATGCCAATCAAACTGCCAAAAATATTTTATAGAGCTAGAAAAATGATAAAATTTATTTGGAGGAACAACAGATCAAGTATATTAATGGAAAAAATGAAAAGAAATGCAAAGGTAGGCAACTTGTTTAAGTGGAAGTAATCAAATTGTTTATTACTGGCTAAGAAAAGGAGTGATGCATCAGGGGAATAGGTAGCTTCACAAGACACAAGACACATCAAAATCTACTGTTTAATAATCCCAAAGTCTCTGGTTTGGAGAATAAGAAGTCAGTATTTGGCAAAAAACTACTGGGAAATTGTAAAATATTATGAAAGGAGAAACTAGTCATAGACCAAAATCTAACACCATATGCTAAGACAAGATGAAAATGTGTGAAAGATTTAGACATAAATGCGAATACTATAAACAAGTTAGGAAAGCAAGGATTAGTTTTCTCTCAGATCTATAGAGTAGGGGAAAATTACGACCAATCAAAGGATGAAGAACATTTTGCAATGCAATTTAGATAATTGGTTTACATAATTTTTCCCCAAGCAAAACTAATACAATCAATATTAGAAGGAAAGATAAAAATTAGGAATGATTTTATATGTAATATTTCTGATAAATTATCTTTTCCAAAATTTATAAAGAACTGAGACAAATTCATAAAAACACAAATTATTTCCTGAATTGATGAATGAATGCCATGATATGAATAGTCAGTTTTTAGTTGAAGAAATTACCTAACAATATTCATATGAAAATACTCTAAATCATTATTGATTACAGAAATGAAAATAGAACAGTTTGGAGATAATGATATAAAACCTATCAGAATAACTGATGACCAAAAAGGAAAATGATCAGTGTTAGAGAAGATTTGGGATAACTGGGAAACTCATGCATTGTTGGAGGAATTGTGAATTGCTCCCAGCCATTGTGGAGAAAAATTTTGAACTATGCCCAAAGGACAATAGATTTGTTCAGGACTTTTAATATGGCAATACTAGTACTAGGCATATGTATATATATATATATATATATATATATATATATATATATATATATATATATATATATATATATATATATATATATTTATTTATTTATTTATATTTATATATATATATTTATATATATATTTATATTTATATTTATATTTATATATATCCTAAAGAGATCATAAGAAATATATATATATATATTTAATATGGCAATACTACTACTAGTATATATATATTTATATATATATATATATATATATATATATATATATATATATATGTATGTATATATCCTAGAGAGATCATAAGAAAAGAAAAGCAACCACAAACACAAAAATATTTTAATAGCTTTTTGTGGGGTCAAATAATAGGAAATTGAGGGGATGCCAATCTATTGGGAAATGTTTGAATAAGCTGTGGTATATAAATGTGATGAAACACTGTTATGCTATAAAAAATGAAGAGCAGAAAGACTTCAGAAAACCTTGGAAAAACCTCTATGAACTGATACTAAGTGAAGTAAGCAGAATCTGGAAACATCAAATGAACTTCTCAGCATTACATTGATCCAAGATAGTTCCAAAGGATTCATGATGGAAAATGCAATACAATTCTAGAAAAAGAACTATGGAATCTGAATATAGATTGAAGCATACTATTTATACTTTTTTTGGCTTTTTTGAGTTTTCTTTCTTAGGTTTTTCCTTTTTATTCTTATTCTTTCACAAAATTACTAATAAGGAAAAAATTAATATGTATATATGTATGATATCTTTAATACTGCCTGCTCTCTTGGAAAATGATGCAGGGAGAGAGGGAGAAAAATTGAAACTCATAATCCTAGAATAATGAATTTTGAAAACTACCTTTACATGTAATGTGAAATTAGGTGGAAAAATAGTAAAAATAAAATGACCAGCAAATTATCTTGCAGATGATATTGGAGATTCTTATAAGTTAAGACACATGAGCAAACTATAACAAAGCACAAATAAGAGACTTATAACTTAATGTTAACTATTAGCTTTCTATTCATTGAGAAATATACTAACACCTTAGACCTTTAAGACAAAATTTCATAGGCAGAGAGAGAGTGGCTGAAGCAGGCATTTTCTAAAATAAAATTTTTCTCAAACTATCAAAAGAACAAAATCTGGGTACTATCAAATTTTAGCCTTGTTGGCAATAGAAGTTTGCTAATTAACTTTTAGTTTTAAGGGTTTCCTTTTGCTATCTAGTTTGCTGTTTTTAAAATAAAAGTTAGTCATTTAAAATATTTTCATTTATTGAAGCAGGAATCATAAAAGACATAGACTACTGTGTTGATACTGTCTATTTTCAATTTCCAATTTCTAATTAATCCATCTAATGACTCCATTAACTATAGAGAATGGTCCATAATGTATTTACCAGGCAAAATAAAATGAAAATGAAATGAAACAGAGATTTTATTTAGTACCTATTTAAAACAAGATGCATTTCACACTGTGAATTCTATAAAACCTTATTGATCAGAAAAAAATAATTAGCTAATAATTATTCACAGAAGTAACTTCAGGATTCAAAACTATACTATACATTACTTGTTTGGAAATTGTAATTTATTTTTTTCATAGCAATGCCTTAAATAATGTTGACATTTCTAGAAATGAAATATCTATTTATTTCATAATAAAGCAGAAAATATATATTTACTAATTTTAAACAAAGTAGAAACCATGCTGTATTCATACCTGAAAAAAATTAGAAACTTTGCAAATAGTTTTATCTATCCAAAAGTATAATGTATTGTTTCAAGAGGTAAATATTATATATGTTTAAGAAGATTCTTGATAACTCTTCTTCAGGTGCGACATTGTGGTATAGTCATTTTCTGATATAGATTGAACTAAAAATTGTTGCAAAACCACTTTAAAATATGTAATTCTTGGGAACTGAATATATTTATGTATTTAAATGAATCAACAAACAATTATGTAGGTCACATGAAATGGAGGTCAAGTTGTCAATCATGTTTAAAGAACCCAGAGAACATATTGTAGAAAAATATTGCAAGATTAGGTAAAAAATAGAAGTTAGGGATAAATAGTGGATATTTTAAATATCAAGGTAGATATTTAGATTTTATTTCAAAAACAATAGCATGGATCAAATTGATTAATGGTGATAGAAAAAGAAAATCATGAATGTCAGAGAAAATGTAGGAAAACTGAAAGACTGATTCGTTGTTGTTAGAATTGTGAATTGACCTAACTATTTTAGAGAGCATTTGAAATTATGACAAGAAAGGTGGGTATACCCTTTATCCAGCAATATTACTACCAGGCTTGATTCCCAAAGAGATAATTAAAAATGAAAAAAAGACCAACATGTATAAAAGTATTTTAGCAGCTCTTTTTATGGTGGCAAAGAATTGGAAATTAATATACTGCCCATCAACTGACAATGGAGGAAAAAATTTTGGTAAATGATTATAATAGAATACTATTGTGGTATAAGAAATGATGAGCAAGGGCAGCTAGATGGTGCAATGGATAGAGCACTGAATCCAGAGTTAGGAGTCAAATCTGGTCTCAGGCACTTAATAATTATGTATCTGGGTGACCTTTGGCAAGTCTCTTAATCTCTTTGCATTACAAAAAAAATCTTCCTCATAAAAACAAAAAATGATGAGCAGGGAGATTTCAGAAAAGCCTGAAAAGATCTACATGAACAGAGGCCCAATTGTAAAGAGAGAATCAGGGAACATTATGAACAGCAAAGACAACATTATTCGATGATCAACTGTAATAGATTTAGCTCTTCTCAACAATACAATAATCCAATACAATTCCAACAGAACTCGTGATGGAAGATGCTATCTACATCTGGAAAAGCAACTATGGAGTCTGAATAAGGATTGAAGCATACTCTTTTAATTTGGGGGTGTTTTTTTCTTTCTCATTCTTTCTCTCTTTCACAACATGATGGTGTGGAGATACATTTAGCATGATTGCAAATGAATAACCTATATCAGATTTCTTGCTGTCTTGGTTAGGGGAAGGAGGAATAGGAAAGGAAAGACTTTTTAACTGAAAATTTTATAAAAGTGAATGTTGAAATTAACATTACAAATAATTGAAAAAATTTAATACTTTTAAATAGAAAAAAAAGAACATTCTATTGAAGGATTTTAAAGAGAAATGGGATATTGTCATGGTATTTCTTTAGGAATGAATAGTGAACTAATTCAAATGTGAAGAATATAATGACAGATGTCACAATAAGTGAAACTATTTTAACTGACTTCTAATAAGATGGATACTTTTATTTGCTTACTATCTTTCTTCTACTTTGGCCCATCAAAAAAGAATGAGGAAAATTATTTTTACATACAATTTTGTTTTGTTTTGTTTTGCTTTTGATGAAGCATTGAGGTTGTAACTTGCACAAGTTACACAGTCATTATCACATGTCTGAGGTCAGTTTTGAACTCAGTTTCTCCTGACTCCAGAACTGGTACTCTATCCACTGTGCCACCTTGCTACCACTCTTTACATATAGTAGAATCATTTCTCAGTGGCCTCCTACTATGGCACTTTTTTCTTTCCTATTAAATCAAGATTTACAAACTGTCATATTCATTGAAAACCATTCACATGCTTGAACACTGATATAATTTCTTCTTAAAGAATTCTTCTTTGGCAGGCCTCAAGATAATTAAAAAATTATAACGATAATAACAATAACAACAATGACTACCACTTGCAAAGTATTTTACAAATATAATGTTATTTTAATCTAGTAACAAAACTGAGTGACAGGTGTCAATGGAATCTTCATTTTACAGATGAGGAAACCGAAAGAAACAGAAATATAATAATTGAGTAGGCAATTTAGTATGTGTTTCAGGCTACATTTAAATTTGGGTCTTTCTGATTTCACATGCGGTTTTCTACTAAAAACATCACTTATCTAACTCATTTACTATCCTGATGGCCATTTTTTGCTTGATGATGATGATGATGATGATAATAATAATAATAATAATACAATAATAAAATTAGTTGTCAGATATCAAAGAAAGTCATACCAACCAAGTTAATGGTGGTGTTATTTACAAATTGTGATTATTTCAGTAAGGGGTATATTGTCCAAAGACATCCAGAACCATTTTACTCTGTGAGCTGATTTGATAGGAAATAGTACTTCTGATGGTGGTCTTCATACTGCAGGAGTCCTTGGCCTTTGAAGATGATTTCTGCACCCATATCAGTAAGAAAAGTCTGAACTCCAATAATATCAGATAAAGCACCAATATGTGATATCTGGTGACAAAATAGTGATACATAGAATATAAGGCACCATGAAGTTTCAACAAATCCAAAAATTTCTACCAATGGTCTAATCCCATCAGTATCATCTCAGATCTACCAGACTGCCCCCATAAACCAAATAATTTGGTTTCCCAGAGACTGCCAGTAAGGACAGAGGAAATCTCATTAATCCATTTGTGTGTACCACTAATTAGATGTCAAGATATTTGCCTATCAGCCTATCAATGAGGTTTTAAAAGTATGAAGCCTAGAATGCAACACATTGTTCCAGGAATTTAACTTCCTTCATTACTGATACTACCTGGCTCTTATAGTTGCATAGAATGGGCTTAATATTTCAGTTTCAAATTTACATTGCTTATACTGAAAATCCATGCCTTTTTCAGATTAATTACTATCTAACTCTTCCTTCTCCAGCTTTTACTAAAGAATGATTGATTTCAAAATAAACGTGAGACTTTACATGTGCTCCTATTAAAATCCATTTCATTTATATCACCACAACATTCTAGCCTACTGAGATATTTTTTTGCATCCCAACTGTTATAAAAACATTAACTATTCCTTCAAGCTTTGAAATAACTGCAAATTTTGCAAGCAAATATGAGTGATTGTATGAAATATATTAAAAAGCATGGGAATAAGAATTTTGAAAGAAAGAACTCTCTCTCCACTTTGACAGAGGCATTAATGAAATCTACCTAGGTTTAGATATGCAATCAGTTACACATTAAACTAACTACACTATCAGCTATTCTGAAACACTATATCTTGTCCACAAGAATAGCATGAGATTTTATGACATGTTTTTAAGAATCAAGACTAAATTGTTCTGATAAATATCTCTTTCTAAAGTATATGGAGAATTGAATCAGATTTATTAGGTTATTAGTCATTCCCCAATTGATACATGGTCAAAGGAAATGAACAGGAAATTTCAAAGAAAGAAATTAAAGTAAAATATAATCACATAAAAATGCTCCAAGTAATTATTGATTAGAGAAATACAAATTAAAACAACCATGAGATATCACCTCATATCTATCAGATTGACTAAGATGACAAAATGGAATATGATCAATTTTAGAGAGATTGTGGGAAGATTGGCATATAAATTCAAAGTTGGTTAAGTTGTGAACTGGTCTAACCATTCTGGAAAGTAATATGAAAATATGCCCAAAGAGTAATAAAACCGATCATACCCTTTGACTCAGCTATTACAAATATTAGGCATATATTCAGAGAAAATTATAAAATATGGTAAAACTATCATGTGATCATGAATATTTATAGCAAATCTTTTTATAATGACAAAGAATTGGAAACTGAGAAGTCCATTAAATGGGAAATGGCTGAACAAGTTATGGTATATGAATTTTATGGAATATTATTGTTCTATAAAAAACTGTGAAAGGGTGGACTCTAGAGAAACATGAAAGGAATAGGAACTATTATTGAGAGAAATTGTGCACATTAACAGAAACAATGGAAGTTCAACAATTATGATGGATGTTATGGATGACCCTATCCATATCCAGTGGAGAATAAAATGAAACAGAAAAAAAGCACAAAATCTAAATGGAAACTCTGGTTATGCTTTTAAAACTACTCATATTTTCCTTCCTATTTCATGATTTTATTTTTTTGCTCTTAGTCCTAATTCCACGAACACAAAGTGACTAATATGAAAACATGTTAAACAGAAACGAGCATGTACAAATTTTACTAGACTGCTGCAGAGGGGAGGGGTATGAGAGGGGAAGGAGGGAGAAATTTATGTAACATAAATATGCAAGTGAATGAATGTTTAATACTTTTATAACATGTAAATGAAAAAATAAAATATCAATCAATAAAAGAAAGAAGACATAAAATGAATCCTCAAAATCCAACAGCAGTTACTCCTAGCAGTAATAAAATTCAGGAGGAAATCCTGGAAAAGTATTGTTGAAATTAAAGCTGGAAGGTAGCTAGATGGTGCAGTGAATAGAGCACTGGACTTGGTATCAGGAGGATCTGAGTTGAAATCTGACCTCAAATACATAATAATTACCTACCTGTGTGAAATTGGGCAAATCACTTAACCCCACTATCTTCCAAAAGTCAAAAAAGATAAAAGAAAGCAACAGCTAAGCAGAATTAAGTGGTAACACAAAGATAGGATGCTACTGGAGTTTTATTCTGAAAACTCTAAGTGAAGATTCTAAACGGACCATAAAGTGACAAACTCACAAAAATGAGAGTGAAGCTTTTCAACTCAAAATTTCTAGGAAGAATTAAGAAATGGCCATTCTCAGGTGAGTAAGAGAGACATGTAGCCCAGCATAGGTAGAAGAGATGGGAAGACAAAGGGAAACTGTTAGCCAATAGGGTAGCTCAGATCCCAGGTCAGTGGGTCACAGCTAGAGCAGGACAGCAGTGAGGGTACAAATTTGAACTCAGAAGGCAAAGTACATGCCAAGGATTGCTAGTGCAACATGAAGGACTGAATTGGGCTGTGACTCCTAATGCAGGAAACAAACCATAAGATTCCAGAGAGGGAAAGTAGGGACAAGATCACTGGCCCCTAATACAAAAAAGCTTGGAACTGTATTCCCTGTGTCCGAGGAACAGTTAAACTAGCAAAATGAGAAAAAAATTCATGAAGAGCACTATCCATTGAAGATACTATTGTGAAAGGATTGATTAAAAGAAGCCATCGAAAAAAGCGGCCAAGATGGCAGACAGAAGATAGGCACAGTTCTAAAGTCTCCTGATCTCTTCCCCATCTATCACATGAAACAAACCTCTTAAAAGAAATCCAAACCAGGAAACCCAGAAAGAAAAGCCAGGAGAGGAAAATCTAGCTCAGGATTTATCTCCCTCAGCAGCCTTGGCTGAGTAGAGGCAGGTGAGTCTGAGCTCCAAGGGAAGATCAGCCCTGATCAGCCAAATCAACAGCTGAATCAGAACCGGGAGTCTGAGGGCCAGAGAGCTGGACCTGCTGGATCAGCGGTGGGGCTGGATGAAGGGGGCTTGGGTCCGTGGGGAAGCAGAGGTGCTGGTGTTGGTGCTGTCCCCCTGAAGCTTGGGGAAGGGGCTGCAAGGAGAAGTCTGGTGCAGGAGAGCTGTGGACACCATCCCTGGGCTCCTCAGGCCTGAGAAACTCTGAGCACAAGCCTCCATTGCACTGAGGCCTCCTCCCAAACAAATGCAAATTACTTCTGCCTCAGGACCAGGTGTGTGAGCAAAAGAACCAGCCCAAATGAGGAATGACCTCAGGCCAGGGTAAAGCCCACCATTGATTGAAGGCAAAAGAATTCAATAGCTCCAATTCCCTCCCTCAAGCAAAGGGAGAAGGCCTCACAACCAAGGTCACAGACACTCCAGAGAGAGCAACCAGCACCTCCTACTGGCCAACCAGAGAAACTGCACTCAGTAAAGCCTTTAGCGATCCCAAGCCCAGGTGAACCAGCCTGCCTCCCCCCCAACTCAAGGTCTTAGCATAATGAAGAAGGGTCAGCGGAAAGGTGGATCCATAGAAAAATTCCTGGAAGGGAAAGACCCCCAACCCAGAGAGACCTGGAAAATCTGAGGAGAATACAATCTGGTCTCTAGCACTTAAAGACTTCCTTGAAGAAATAAGGAAGGAGTTTAAAAATCAAGTGGAAAATTTGGAGGAGACAATTAATACCTTGCAACAAAGAAAACAAAACCTGAGAAAGTAGAATTGGACAATTACAAAATGAGAATAATTCTCTCAGATTCTCAAATGAGCAAATGCAAAAAGAAATTAATTCTCTCAAAACCTCAATTGGTCAAATGGAAAGCTCTTTCAAAAGTAGAATTGACCAATTGGAAAAGGTTAATGAAGAAAATTCCTCCCCCCAAAAAATAATGGAGTCTACAGAAACTAATGACTCCGCGAGAAAGCAAGAGTCAGTTAAACAAAATCAAAAAATTGAAAAAATAAAAGCAAATGTGAAATACCTCATCAACAAAACCACTGACCTCGAGAATAGATCGAGGAGGCGCAACCTGAAAATTATAGGACTTCCTGAAAACATTGAAGAGAAAAAAAGCCTGGACTTAATATTACAGGATCTAGTGATGGAAAACTGCCCTGACTTCATCGAATTGGAGGGCAAAGTAGTTATTGAAAGAGTACATCAATCCCCACCAGAAAAGGATCCTAAAATGAAAACACCAAGGAATGTTGTTGCCAAACTCCAGAACTATAAAATAAAAGAGAAAATCCTGCTAGCAGCCAGAAAGAAACAATTTAAATATCAAGGAGCCACAGTAAGGATCATGCAGGACCTGGATGCATCAACTTTGAGGGATCAAAGGGCCTGGAACGAGATATTTCAAAGAGCACGGGAGCTTTCCTGCAAAGCTGAGCCTTCTTTTCCAGGGAAAAAAAGATGGACATTTAACAAAATGGAAGAATTCCAAAAATTTCTGATGAAAAGACCAGAGCTAAACAGAAAATATGGATATCAAACAGGAGGTTCAAGAGACACATGAAAAGGTAAAAAAAAAAGGGGGGGCTTGTAAAAGGAAAAAAAATGCAATCCAGTAAATTGAAACTGGCTATATCCCAGCATGGGGGGGGGGGGTAGAGACTATCATAAATCCTGAGAAATGTAACTCTAACAGAATGCACCTAGCCAGAAATGATGCACATCCATGACCTATCCATGAGACTGATATCTAATGGAATGTAACTGGCTTTAACTCCACTGGGGAGAAAGACTCTAATAACTCTCAGGAATTTTGACTCTATTCAACAGAATATACTGAACTAGAAGGGACAGACACTCAGAATTTTCTATGACTTAGATAGAATGATCTAAAAAAATACACTACCTCCCTAAAAAGGGGAACAGGAAAGAGATGAGAGGAGGGAGGGGATTGAATGGGACAAATCTTATTATACTAAGAGGTACAAAAAACCTATGGTAATAGAGGGGAAGAAGGGAGTAGATGAGAAACACCTGAATCTTCTTCTCATCAGACTTGGCTTAAAGTCAACCTACACATACTCAATTAACTTATAAAACATCTAAACTTAGAAGAATTAAAAGGTAAAAAGGGGAGGGGGGATGGAGAAAGGGAAGGGGAGTGGAGGAAATAAGGGGAAATAACAAAAGGAAGGGAAGGGAACAGGGAAAGGGGAAAGAAAGGGGAGGGTGTGATATAGGAGGGCAAACACAGTGAAGGGGGTGGCATTCAAAAACAAAATACTGGGGAATATGGATAAAAGGGCTGAAAGGGGGAAAAATACAAACAGAGGGAAGATAGCACAGAGGGCAATAAAGAATTAGTAATCATAACCTTGAATGTGAATGGGATGAACTCTCCCTTAAAATGTAAGCAAATAGCAGAGTGGATTAAAAACCAGAATCCTACAACATGGTGCTTACAAGAAACTCATTTGAAGCAGAGAGATACCTATAGAGTAAAGGTAAAAGGTTGGAGCAAAATATATTTTGCTTCAGCTTAAGTAAAATAATGCAGGGGTAGCAATCCTTATCTCAGGCAAAGCAGCAGCAAAAAATAGATATCATTAAAAGAGATAAGGAAGGAAACTTTATCCTCCTAAAAGGTACCATAGACAGTAAAGTCATTTCAATATTGAATATATATGCACCCAGTGGGGCAGCACCCAAATTCTTAGAGGAGAAGCTGAAAGAATTACAAGAAGACATAGACAGCAAAACTCTACCAGTAGGAGACCTCAACCTCCCGCTATCAGATCTAGATAAATCAAATCATAAAACAAACAAGAAAGAAAATAGGGAGGTAAATAGTTTGTCAGAAAAATTAGATAGGGTAGACTTATGGAGGAAACTGAATGGGGATAGAAAGGAATATACTTTTTCTCTGCAGTACATGGAACTTATACAAAAATTGACCATGAACTAGGACATAAAAAACTAATGATCAACTGCAGAAAGGCAGAAATAGTGAATACATCTTTCTCAGATCACAATGCAATAAAAGTCATATGCAATATGGGCCAAGGAGATATAGAGCAAATTGGAAACTGAATAATTGCATCTTAATAAAATGAATGGACCAAAAAACAAATTATAGAAAGAATTAACCATTTTATCCTAGATAATGATAATAATGAAACAACATACCAAAACCTATTGGATTCATTCAAAACAACTTTCAGGGGATATATTATAGCTCCAAATGCTTATATGAATAAATTGGAGCAAGAGGAAATCAATGAACTAAACATGCAACTAAAAAAATCAGAGAAAGAACAAATCAAAAGTCCCCAATCAAATACCAAATTAGAAATTTTAAAAATTAAAGGAGAAATTAATAAAATTGAAAGCAAAAAACTATTGAATTAATAAATAAAACCAAAAGTTGGTATTATGAAAACACCAATAAAATTTATAAACATCTGGTCAATTTGATTAAAAAAAGAAAGAAGAAAACCAAATTGCTAATATTATAAAGGAAAAAGGTGAACTCACCACCAATGAGGAGGAAATTAAAGTCATAATTCAAAATTATTTTGCCCAACTTTATGCCAATATATTTGATAATCTAAGTGAAATGGATGAATATTTACAAAAATATAAGTTGCCCAGGTTAAATGAAGAAGAGATTAAATACCTGAGCAACCCTATCTCAGAAAAAGAAATTCAACAAGCCATTATTGAAGTCCCTAAAAAAATCTCCAGGGCCTGATGGAATCACAAGTGAATTCTTCCAAACATTTAAGGAACAATTGATTCCAATCCTATATAAACTCTTTGGAAAAATAGGGAAAGATGGAAATCTGCCTAATTCTTTCTATGAAACCAATATGGTACTGTTACCTAAACCAGGAGGAGTTAAAACAGAGAAAAAAATTATAGACCTATTTCCCTGATAAATATAGATGCAAAAATCCTAAATAAAATCTTAGCAAAATGACTACAAGTCATCACTAGGATAATACATTATGATCAAGTAGGATTTATTCCAGTAATGCAGGCTTGGTTCAATATTAGGAAAACTGTTAGTATACTCAATTAGATCAATAACAAACCTATCAGAAACCATATGAACATATCAATAGATGTTGAAAAAGCTTTTGAAAAAATACAGCATCCATTCCTATTAAAAACACTAGAGACCATAGGAATAAATGGACTGTTCCTTAAAATAATTAGCAGTATCTATCTGAAACCATCAACAATCATTATACTCAATGGGGAGAGGCTAGAGGCATTCCCAATAAGATCAGGGGTGAAACAAGGGTGCCCATTATCACCACTACTATTCAATATTGTATTAGAAATGTTAGCAACAGCAATTAGAGAAGAAAAAGAAATTGAAAGAATTAGAATCGGGAAGGAAGAAACAAAACTCTCACTATTCGCAGACGATAGGATGGTCTACCTAGAGAATCCCAAGAAATCATCTAAAAACCTACTGGAAACAATTAGAAATTTTAGCAAAGTTGCAGGTTATAAAATAAACCCCCATAAATCCTCAACTTTCCTAAATATGTCTAGCAAGTAACAGCAGGAAGAGCTAGAAAGAGAAATCCCATTCAAAGTAACCTCAGACAGTATAACATACTTGGAAGTCTATTTGCCAAAACAGACTCAGAATCTTTTTGAAAACAATTATAAAACGCTGTTCACACAAATTAAATCAGATTTAAATAACTGGGCAAATATCAACAGCTCATGGATATGGAGAGCTAAAATAATAAAAACGACAATTCTACCAAAACTAAACTATCTGTTTAGTGCCCTACCAATCATAATTCCTAAAAATTACTTTAATGAGTTAGAAAAAATTGTAAGTAAATTCATATGGAGAAATAAAAAGTCAAGAATTATCAGGAGCTTAATGAAAAAAAAATGCAAACGAAGGTGGCTTAGCAGTACCTGATCTAAAATTATATTATAAAGCATTAGTCATCAAAACTGTTTGATATTGGCTAAGAAATAGAGTGGTGGACCAGTGGAACAGACTAGGTGTAAAAGCAGGAGAGGATTATAGTAATCTGATGTTTGATAAACCCAAAGAGTCAGGCCACCTGGATAAAAACTCCCTCTTTGATAAAAACTGCTGGGATAATTGGAAGTTAGTATGGAAGAAACTTAGATTAGACCAACACCTCACACCCTTTATCAAGATAAGATCCAAATGGTTACAGGACATAGACATAAAAAAACAATACTATAAGCAAATTAGAGGATCAAGGACTAGTCTACCTGTCAGATCTATAGAAAGGGGAACAGGTAATGACTAAGGAAGAGTTGGAGAACATCACTAAAAACCAATTAGATGATTTTGATTACGTTAAATTAAAAAGCTTTTGCTCAGATAAAACCAATGTAATCAAGATCAAAAGAAAAGTAGTAAATTGGGAAACAATCTTTACAACTAATGATTCTGACAAAGGACTCATTTCTAAAATATACAGAGAACCGAGTTATATTTTTAAAACAAAAAGCCATTCCCCAATTGACAAATGGTCAAAGGATATGCAAAGGCAATTTACAGATGAGGAGATCAAAGCAATCCATAGCCATATGAAAAAATGCTCTAAATCATTAATTGTTAGAGAAATGCAAATTAAAGCTTTGCTGAGGTACCACCTCATACCCCTCAGATTGGCCAGTATGACCAGGAAGGATAATGATCATTGTTGGAAGGGATGTGGGAAATCTGGGACACTATTACACTGTTGGTGGAGCTATGAACTTATCCAACTCTTCTGGAGAGCTATTTGGAACTATGCCCAAAGGGCAACAAAAATGTGCATACCCTTTGATCCAGCAATACCACTACTGGGTCTATACCCTGAAGAGATGAGGAAAAAGGGTAAAAACATTACTTGTACAAAAATATTTGTAGCAGCCCTGTTTGTGGTGACAAAGAATTGGAAATCCAGTAAATGTCCTTCAGTTGGGGAATGGTTTAGCAAACTGTGGTATATGTATGTCATGGAACACTATTGTTCTATTAGAAACCAGGAGGGACAGGATTTCAGGGAAACCTGGAGGAATTTGCATGAACTGATGCTGAGTGAGATGAGCAGAACCAGAAAAACACTGTACACCCTAACAGCAACATGGGAGTGATGTTCAAACTTGAAAGACTTGCTCATTCCATCAGCACAACAATTGGGAACAGTTTTTGGCTGTGTGCAAAGGAGAGTACCATCTGTATCCAGATAAGGAGCTGTGGAGATTGCACAAAGTACAAGGACTATTCCCTTTAATTCGGAAAAAAAAAAAAACCCAGATGTCCTATTGTTTGATCTGGTTACCTCTGAGAATTCTGTTCTCTTTTAAGGATATGATTTCTCTCTCATCACACCCAATTTGGATCAAGGTACAACATGGAAACAAAGTAACGACTGATGGAGTGCTATCTGTGGGGTGGGGGTGGGAGGAGGGAAGCAAGGTTGGGGGAAAATTGTAAAACTCAAATAATATCTTTAATAAAAAATAAAAAAATAAAAAAGCCATTTCAGAAGAAAAATGCAGAGAAAAAATAATCCTGAACTGAAACCTCAAAGGGGTTTATAGATTGATTACAAATTCCAAAAGATCTCTTGGACGAATTAAAAAATGATTTTCAAAATCACAAAGAGAAGAAGAAAAGTTGAGAAAAGAAATGAGATACATGCCAGTGAATTATGAAAAATTGACTGTAGAAAACAATACCTTTAAAAGTAAAATTGATCAACAGGAAAAGTAAAGAAATGCATCAAAAATTAGAATTAGTCAACTGGAAAAGGAAAGCAAATGTTTTAAAAGTAAAATTAATCAACTGGAACAGGAAACAAAAAAAGTTAACTGAAGAAAATAAGGTCCTAAAAATTAGAATTAGACCAATAGAAACAAATGACTCTATGAGATGCCCAAGATTCCATAAAACAAAACCAAAAGGTTGAGAAAAATAAAAGAAATTTAAAGTACTGTTAGGAAAAATGACTAACCTGGAAAATAGATACAAAAAATAAAATTTATTAATTATTGTTATCAGCAAAAGTCATAATAATAAGATAGTCTGGACAAGACATATTAGGAAATTATCATGGAAATCTTCTCTAGTATTATAGACCAAGAAGATAAAATAGTCCTTGCAAGAATAAATGATTAACCTATAAAAAGAACCCAAAATAAAAGCTCCATGGAATATTGTAGCTAAATTTCATGAATATCAGATAAAAGAGAAAATACTGCAAACTACCAAGGAACCTTAGACAGGATTATAGAGGACTTACCAGCTCCAACTTTAAAGAACAGAGGACATAGATGATATTTCAGAGGACAAAGGAATTTGCATTACAACCAAGAATCAACTACCCTGCAAATTTTAGCATATGCTTTCCTAGGAAAAGATCGATTTTCAATGAAATAGAAGACTTTCAAACTTACCTGATAAAAAGACAAAGAAAGTAAATATAAAATTTGATTTTCAAATACAAGACACAAGAGATGCACAAAACATTATATTAAAAAAAGAAAAGTTAGTCAATAAGACTCTCTAGATCCCAACATAGGAAGGTTATATCTGTAACTCTTGAGAATTATGTTGCTCTTTAGCACAGATAGCACAGAACCTACATATACAGATGGTATGGGTATAAATTGATTATGATATGACAATACTTTTCCTCTTGTCTATATTCCTAGTGAAATATTTTGAGGGAGTGTACACTGACTCTGCATGGGTAGGAAGTAATTATGATGTGATGATGCTTACTTGAAAACTGTACTTCTATCAGGACAAATGAAAGGAATAGTCTGACAGATTTTGGAAGTACGAGATATAAGAAAAAGAATTATACTGCGGAAAAAGTGGAGACATTGAAAAATGAATAACACCATAATACCATATGAAGAGGCCCAACAGAAATAGTAAAGGGAAAGAATGGTTAGTGTGAGGAATGAGTAAATCTTACTCTCAATACATTTAGCACAAAGAAGGAATAACATATATTCCAATTGTGTTTAGAAATATGCTTTTCTTACCCTGGTGGAGAGTTGGAAGGGAAAATAATAAGATAAAGAGTGGAAATCATGTAAATGAGGGGAGATTGAGTGAGGGGTTTGTCATAAGCAAAAGATTTTTGAAAATGGCTAAAGTGAAAGAAGGGATAATAGAATAAATAGGGACTGGATAAAATTTGAAAGAGGGAAATACAGTTAGGAATTAGTAGGAAAAAATTGAAGCAGTTTTCTCTTATTAATGCCTCATTTTTCAAACTTATGGAATTGAGTCAAATTTATATAAATAAAAGCCATTCCCCAATTGATAAATGATAAAAAGATACCAAAAGTTTGCAGATTAAGTTATCACTGCAACGCTATCTCTAGCCATAGTATAAATGTTTTGACTCATATTTAAAGCAGCTATGAAGTACTACCTTACACCTAGTAGATTACCTAATATGAGAGAAAAAGTAAAATGTCAAATGTTAAAGGAAAAAGAGATATTAATGCAATGTTGTTAGAATTGTGAGCAATTCAATCATTCTGTAGAACAATTATGAACTTTGTCCAAAACGTTATAAAAACCATAAAATTCTTTAACCTAAAAATGTCATTGCAAGATCTATATTTCAAAAGAGTTGAAAAATTAAAAAAAAAAAACTTTACACACAAGGATATTTATAACAGCTTTTTTTCCTAGTAGTAAAAAATTTGAAATTGAGTGAATTCCCATCTTGAAAGTGCCTGAACAAATGGTGGTATGTGATGATGGGATTGTGATATGATAAATACTGATTAGGATGCTTTTGGAAAATCTTGGAAGGACTTACATGACCTAATATAAAGTTAAATATTCCAGCAATATTAGGATGATCAGCTATGAAAGACTTAGCTTTCCTCAGCAATACTGTGACACAAGGCATCTTTGAAAGATTTATGATAAAGAATTTTATCTATCTCCAGAGAAAGAGTTGATGGTATCTGAATATAGATTTAAAATACTTTTTATTTTCTTAAGATTTCTCTTATTTTGGGGTAAAGGTTTGAGGTTGTTTTGGGGGGAGGGAATCAACATAAAATCTCAGAAGAACAAATTCCTGGCAAACTGCCTATATGAGAAACCATAAACAACATTATGAATTATTCTCAAACCACAAAAATATTTTTGGGCAAAGTAAAAAAGGAATTTTACAATCAAAAAAGTGAAGTGGAAGAAAAATTGGGAAAATAAATTTTAGAGTTTTCAAAACCTCAACAATTTGAAGAAAATAGCTCCTTATAAATAAAATTGTAAAAATAGATTAATTAAAAGTGCAGCTCTTTTAAAAGTAGAATTGACCAAATGGAAAGGAGCACAACTCCTCCAAAAATACAATTGCACAAATAAAAAAGAAAATAACTTATTTAAAAATAGAATTGGGGGGCAGCTAGATGGCACAGTGGATACAGCCCTGGCCCTGGAGTCAGGAGTCCTTGAGTTCAAATCTGGCCTAAGACACTTAATAATTACCTAGGTGTGTGGCCTTGGACAAGCCACTTAACCCCATTGCCTTGCAAAAAACCTAAAAAAAAATAGAATTGGGCTAATGGTAAATGTGATGCCAAAACTAACAAGGATATAATTCTTTAAAAATTAGAATTGTGCAAGAATTTACCAGATATCAAGAATCATTCAAATGAAATAACAAAAAAAATTAAAAAATAAAAGAAAATGTGAAACTTCACATTGGAAAATACATCCACGAAAGAACATAAAGATAATTTAAAAATTACTCAAAGTCATGAAAGTCATGATTTTACTAAGAGTTTGAATAATTTTTCAGAAATCGTCAAGGAAAACTACCCTGATTTCCTAAAACAAAAGGGTAAAATAGTCATTTAAATTAAAATAATAATTCAGAACTATTTTCTCAATTTTAAGCCAATAAATCTTACAAGTTAAGTGACTTAGGTGAATATCTATATCAAACATATATATATATATATATATATATATTCAGATTATCAGAAGAGGAAATAAAATACTTAAATTATCCCATTTTGCAAAACAAAATTGAACATATTATCAATAGACTCCCTAAGAATAAATTTCCAGGGTCAGATGGATTCATAAGTAAATATAAACAAAAATTTAAAGAACAATTAATTCCAAATCAATATAAACTCTTTGAAAACATAGACAAAAGTGTTCAGCCAAATTTCTTTTATAACATCAATGTGATAGTGATAACTAAAGTAAGAGGAGTCAAAATAGTGAAAGAAAATTTTAGACCAATTTCCCTTTTGAAAAAAAAATTTATTAAGGCAATGGGATTAAGTGACTTACCCAGGGTCACACAGTTAGGCAATTATTAAGTGTCTGAGGTCGGATTTGAACTCAGGTACTCCTGATTCCAGGACTGCTGCCCTATCCAGTGTGCCATCTAGCTGCCCCTAGACCTATTTTCCTCATGAATATGGATACACTTTTTAAAATAAAATAAGAGTGAAGAGATTACAGCAATTTATCACTGGGATGATATCAGTTAGGATTTATACCAGGAATGTAGGGATTTAATATTAGGAAATGAATCAGTATCATATCAATTAAAAAAAGAAATTATATCTCAATAGATGCTGAAAAACTTTTTGAAAAAATGAAATACCTTTTCTTATTAAAAACACTAAAGAATTCAGAAACAAATGGAGTTTTCTTTCATATTGTAAGCTGTATCTACCTTATATAATCAGCAAGCATTGCATATAATGGGAATTATCCAGAAGCATTCTCAATAAGATAAAGGGTGGAACAAGAATGCCTCTTATCACCACTACTTTTCAACATTTTATTAGAAATGTCAACTTTAGCAGTAAAAGAAAAAAATGAAAGAATTTGAATAGACATGTCGAAACAAACTCTCACTCTTTGCAGATGATATGATGGTGTACCTAGAGAATCCTGGAAATCAACTAAAAAATATTTGAAATAAGTAGCAATTTTAGCAAAATAGTAGGTTACTATATAAATTATCAGTATTTCAATGTATTACACAGTAAGTCCAGTAACAAGTGGTAGAAAGAGAAACTCAATTTAAAGTAACTGTAGGCAGCATAAAATACTTAAGATTCTACCTATGGAGACAAAGCCAGGACTTTTGTCAATGCAATTACAAAACATTCTTAACATAAATAAAGTCAGATCTAAGAATTATAATGATAACTATTCCTCATATGTAAATCAAATTAATATAATGAAAATGAAAATTCTCTCTAAAGTAATCTATTCATTCAGTCTCAAACTACCAGAAAACTATTTTATAGAGCTATGGAATAAAAGTAACAAAATTCATCTGGCATAACAAAAGATCAAGAATATCAAGGGAATTAATTTTTAAAAATGCAAAGGAAGGTTGCCTAGCTGTACCAGATGTAAAACTATGTTACAAAGTGACAGTTACCAAGTATTTGTTACTGGATAAGAAACAGTGTAATGGATCTAGAATAGTTTAAGTATAAAAGAAACAGTAGCAAATGACTATAGATATCATTATTTAACAAAAAGCTGCCTAAGAAACCAGAATGGCACAAATTAGGTCTTAGAGCAACATCTCGCACTCTATCCAAATTAACGGAGAAATGAATATAGATTTTGGACACAAAAGCTGATAACATAAGCCAATTAAGAATTGAACTCATGAAACTGAATCTTGTTGATTCAAAGACTTGTCCTCTATTTTCTGTGACAACTTGCTGTTCTTTGTGTATCTGTGCAAGTGCCTATGTATCTGTGTATAGGCATATATATATATAATATATATATATATATATATATATGCATTCATGTGTGTATATATATATATAATATATATTTGTACGATGTATATATACTCACATGTGCTGCATGTATACCTGAAAGTATGTACTACTACAATGTACATATCATATATATATGTGCATATATATACATATGATAAAATCTTATTTGTATATACACATTGATATCTCTAAAATTGTGTTGCTTTGAGACCTTCTCCCTAGTTCATTACTAATGAGTGCCAGTTTATATGCATGTATATAGTGTTTGTATTATGTAAAGTACATAATACATATATATGTGCACATATATGTGTTCTATATATAGCAGTTTTGGAGAATTACTGTATTTTTCTTCTTAAATAACTTTAGCTCTCTTATACACAATGTATCTGATACTGAGTACAAATGTAATATTTCTATCATTGTGGCTGTTGCTATTTGAGCAACTGAGGAAAGAATATCATTTTCTGAATTCAGGAGACCTGGATTCAAATCACACCTATGATTTTTTTTCTGAATGTCCTTGGACAAATCATTTTAGGCCCTTTACCTATTTTATTATATGTACAAAAGGGGGAGTGGTTCTAAATATGATTTTTAGCTTTGGAAGTATGATCTTATTGCCCAATGTTAGAAAAATATTCAATTTCATTTCCACTATATATAGAGTCATCATGATTTATTTTAGTTATGTCTCACATTAAGTCATAATCAAGAGGTAGGATATAGTCAATTTGTACTGATTTTGAAAAAATGATACTTAATATTATATTGAGTTCAACAAACTGGTTGTCAAAATTGCACTTGTAATCCTGGTTCTCTCTATATATGGGAAAAGTGCCAAAGAACAAGGAATTATCATCCACATTGGGTTATGCTCAAAATTCTTCCAAGATATTCCTTGATATTCCCTGAAAAATAAAACAAATAGGAAGCTGGAACACAATGAACCAACAGAATTTAAGGATTATCTTACTTTCCATTTCAGAAGTAATGGAAGTAGTAGGAAAAAAAAAGAATTAAAATGTGTAGGATGAGCTTTTGTTCTGCATATGCTTCAGTATTGGTTTTTGTGTTCATGTGGATGCTTGTGCTCCATAAGGATAAATATGCTTATTGTGCATAATATTACATAATCTACTTTTTGCATAACTCTTTTCCTGTTCTTATTTGAGTATTAAATGCATGGAATACTAAACAACTGGTAAAACATTTTGTATACATAAAATGGTCATTAAAGCGGAGAACTGTCTCTAAGTACTTGTATCCTCAAATGCTTTTCAATGTTTTGTGAAGGCATATTCTAATGTCTTTCAATTTCATCCATTGCAGCATTTTGCAAATGCTTTTATTTACTAAACTGGCTTTAACTTTGAATCTCATATTAACTCAGTATGGAGATAAAATATTTAATATTTTAGCAACTTCAAATTACTATAAGCTTGTGAGACCTATAATATGTCTTTCAAATTTCTTCATGTTTTGTTGATAGAGAATAGGAATAGTGAAAAAATATACTATTCACTAATGCAACATAGCCATTTCTTATTGTCCATATTCAACATGTGGATAAGGAAAATCATTTCTAGATATTCATTCAAACTCTTCCTTTTCCACCTATTATCATAACTCACATCAGCATCATCCGTATCAAATAAGTGCTTCAAAGAAAATAAAGTTTTGACTTTGAGAAAAGCTCAGCCCATTTCTCACGTGTTGCTAACTAATTGTGAGAGACACTAGACAAGTGGCTTCATATCTAGAGATCTACAGAATTTTCTACGGCAAAGTTCTTAAGGTAGAAAATAGTTGCAATTTACTTTTGGTTCATTTATTTTATATTGTTAAAATAATCTTGTTATGAGAGTAAACATAAACACCCTCCCCCCAAGATGATGAGAAACCTCAAGAATACTGAGAGAAAAATAATGTACTCAATCTGTGTTCATATTCCAATGATTCTGTCTCTGGAATGAGTTGCTTTCTTTATCAAAAGTCCTCCAAAGAAGTTACTTCAATATTTTCCTCACAGTTGCTATTACTAGCTGTATTTCCCTCCACTCTATTCCTTCCCACTCTCATTTATTCTATTCTCTCTCCTTTCACCCTATACCTGTTCAAAAGTATGTTGCATCTGAGGACCCTCTAACATGATCTTCCTTCTCTTCTATCATGTATTGCCCCCTTCCCCCCATTCCCACTTATCCCATCCCTTTCCTCTCATTTTTCTCTAGGGTGACAATGATTTCTATATCCTGTTAAGTGTCATTTTACTTCATTTCTGATGAGAATAAAGGTTCACTCATTCACCTTCCTCTCCTCCCATTCCACTCCATTATAAAAGCTTTTTTCTTGGCTCATGTGAAATATCTTAGCCCCTTCTTACTCTCCTTTCTCTTCCTCCAATTACTTTCATTTATCACCCATTGACTCCATCTTTTTACCATATTATGCCATTATATTCAGTTCCTTCCTGTGCCTTATCTATGTATGCTCCTTCTAATTGCTCTTATAAATTAGAAAGTCCATGTGAGTTATCACTATCTTCTTCCCATGCAAGAATACAAACAGTTCAACATCATTAAATTCCTCATAGTTAGTCCTTCTCATCCACCCCCTCTATAGCTCCCCTGAGTCCTGTACTTTGAGATCAAAATTTATGTTCAGCTCTGGTTGTTTCAATAGGAAAGTTTGAAAGTCCCTTGTTTCATTGAAAGTCCATCTTTTTCCCTGAAAGCAGATGTTCGGTTTTGCTGGGTAGTTGATTCTTGGTTATAGACCAAGATCTTTTGCCTTCCACAATATCATATTCCAAGCCCTATAAGCCCTCAATGAAGATCCAGCCAGATGCTGTGTAATCCTGACTATAGAGCTACAATAGCTGAGTTGATTATTTTTGGAAGCATTTAATATTTTCACTTGGACTTGGGAGTTTGGGAATTTTGCTATAACATTCCACAAGTTTTTCTTTTGGGATCTCTTTCAGGATGTGACTGGTGAATTCCCTCGATTTCTATTTTATCCTCTGCTTCTAGAATCTCAGGGCAATTGTTCTGTATAATTTCTTGAAAAATGAAATCTGAGCTCTTTTTCTGGTTCAGGTATCCCAATAATTTTTAAATTATTTCTCTTAGATCTGTTTTCGAGGTCAATTGCTTTTCCAATGAGATATTTCTCACTTCTTCTAATTTATGTGGGGGGGGGGCTTTTTGTAAGAGTTCTATTTCTTTCTGATTCCTTGCAAAATCATCAGCTTCCTTTAGCTCCAATCTGCATTTGAAGGAGTTATTGTCTTCAGAGAGTTTTTTCCCCTTTTCCATGTGGCCAATTCTGGTTTTTCAGGCATTCTTCTCCTCATTTGCCTCTTTTTCCCATTTGGCCTAAACTGGTTTTTAACATATTGTTTTCTTCAGCATTTTTTCGTATTTCTTTCACCAAACTGCTGATTATAGTTTTCATGATTTATCTGCATCACTCTCATTTTGCCTCCCAATTTTTTTCACTACCTCCCTTGATTACTTTTCAAAGTCTTTTTTGATCTTATTCATAGCCTGAATCCATTTTCTATTTCTCTTGGTGGTTTTGGATACAGAAGCTCCAGTTTTTTTTCATCTTCTGAACCTTCCATGGGAATCAAAGTAATTTTCAATGGTCTGATCCTTCTTCTTCTTCTTCTTTAGTTGCTCATTTTCTCAGTCTATAATTGATTTACCACACTTCCAAATATTTGGAGGTTTGGGGCACACCCCACTGGGATTTTAATTCCTGAAAGATCTTATGAGAGGCTCTGACTGCTCTCTTGCCTGTGCTCTGGTATAGGCACTCCCTTATGCCCTGGAGCTATGAGAAGGATCCCTATTGACCTATGGTGGTATTGTGGGTACCCAGGTTGTCCTGGATCTGAGTGTGTGCAAACAACAAAATCCTGCCCCCAAGGAGAGCAGAGGGACCCCTACAGTCTCTCCTGACCCCCAAACAGTCTGTGGGCTGCACTTTGGAGATGCCTGACTCCTGCTGCAGGTTCTTACTGCAGGGCTGCTCTGAGACTGGTGCTTGTTCAGTACTCACTCTGGTGTGGCACAGTCCTCTCATTACCCCTTCAAGTTGTTCTTGGTGATCCCTGGGGCGGAAGGTGTGGAAACCACAGCCTCTGCCATGGACCCAGGCATCCCCAGGGATCGAGACCTCAGCCTGGCTGCATTGCACTGAGGCGATGACATTTTCCCTCTCCCTCTTCCCCCCTCACCTCCATGAAACAGACCTTTCCTGTGATACTTCTAAATTGTTTTGGACTGGGAAATTGAATCCCTCAGTCTTTCTGGGATTCTGCCCCTCTAAATTTTGACTACAGTCAGAATTTGATGGCTTTTGGATTTTTTTGGGGGGGGAGTGAGTTTCTGGAAATTCCTGCCTTCAGGTTGCCATCTTGACTCTTCCCCCCTGCATTTTGCTTTAGTGATAAAAGTTGCTGACACACTATAAGCTTTACTACACAGGCAATATCATTGACATAATATTACATAGTTTAAAACTATTCTCTTATTTGTTATGACTTGTTTTTATCTTTTTCATTACTATTTGCATATTTGCTATGAAACAGAGTTAGGATATGACTCAATAAATTAATGTATTAATTTTCTCTTACCATTTCAGGGAGTGTATATTTTAAAGGAATATTCCAGGAATAACAGGATATGCAAAACTTTCCTCAAATTCCTTTGCTGACCATAAAAAGCACATTTACTTCATGGAAATATACTCTAAAGGTGAGGGAGGAAGGACTAGAAACATTGAATGAATATATTGCAAACCTAGATTGGGAAGGGTTGTCTGAGGGCACCCCTGATTTATACTGTTGATTTTTATTTCTCCTTTCTTGCCCTTCTCCTTGCCCTAAGCCATTTTTTGTGTCACTGATAAAATCTCATTTTCTTTCTTCCTACCTTCTCAACACATTTGGAAAAATCACTGGCTTTATTTAGCTGACAGTGATAGTTCTTAACAAAAAGTGACAAAAGATGGCATTTATGTCATCTAGGAGAGAATGACCAAGTGTATCCACTAGAACATGAGACAATGCCTCACTTTGAGAATAGGAATATTTTACTGAGAACCAATGTATTAATAAATATCTGTATCATTTTGTTGGGCAAATTTATTTATGATCCAAATAAAATACACTATACACTGGAGGCCTTAACCACTTCATCTATGAAACTACAGTCTGAAGTTCTTGTTGTCCTAGTTAATAAGTATCAGATATTTGAGCTCTCCACTATGAGCTTTTTTCATTCTAGCCTTTTTTTCTCTTATTCCCCATCGTCGTCTTGCGACCTACACAAACTCAAAGGCCACTTTCCCTCCCATTCCCTTTCTTGTTTTAAATACATAATCTAATAAACCCTGGTAATATTATTGGAAAGGCTATTTCAATCTATTCCTTAATACCACTGGTCAACAAATCTGTAATATCCCAAATTAATAAATTCCACCTTTTTTTTTTTAACAGTCGCCTATATGTATCATCTCTTCCATTAACTGTGTTGGGACTTAGCAGGCAAGTAATGCATGCTTTTTCATTTATTTAATTTATGCATCCATTCAAAGTGACCAACTCATAATAGCAGATAAGTATTTGAATTCTGACTCTGGCACATGATAGCTATATGACCTTGACATCCTGAGAAATAATAAAAGAAACTGGCCTAGAATATTTATGAGGTCATGCTACTTTTTTAATAAAAGTGATTCTTTTTAACATTGAAGCATATTCTGCTAGAAATATTCACAAAACTATTCAGACCATTAGGCTTCCCCTATATTAGGATTATTATTTTTTATTTAGATATGGAAAAACTTCTATTTCTTTAATCTCTAACAGGAATTTGGAATATTTCCAATTTTGACCTATTTTGAGCAGTGGTCTTCAAAAGACTTCTCTATGAAAATCTTACATGTTATCTGGGAAATTTATTAGATTTTTCAAGATAAAAAAGTCAAAAGCACTCAAGCTTCCTAATTTTAAGTAATTCATTGTCTTTCTTGGATGACCTTTGTACATTGATTCATAATGCACCTTAGCTGTTGATAATATTTTCCAATATGCAACCACTTCTCATCTTTTCTTTCCTATTTTTTTTTACCTGAATGGTGAAATAATACTTTAAGTCAAAATTCAGTCTGTTTGGTTATTTTTATACTTTTTCTTCTTCAAATTTCCTGATTGCTTAGTTTTACAATAACTGGGAGACATGAGCAAACTATGAAATTATCATTCAGTCTTCTATTTTTTTTGCCCCCACTACTTTTCCTCTGTACCTCCTATAATATCTTTCCAGAAACAAAATATTTCTGAGTTTATACATAATTTCATTTTCTATATCTTAAGCCTATTAATATTTTAACACACTTACTATTTTCTAAAAATATCTCTATCCTCCATGCTGCAAAAAAATAGATTACCTTCAGAATGCCTCATACAATTTCTCCTCTCTTCCTTCTTTTTTTAAAAAACTATTTATTTATTTTTTAATTTTACAATTATTCCCCTAATCTTACTTCCTTTTCCCCATCCAGCTTCCCTGTCTTCCTTCTTGAATCATAGTTTAGTATACACTGTCTTGTCAAGGACTCAAATAAGAATAAAAATTATTGACCAGACCAATTTTTATAACTTAAAAACAATTTATGCTTGTCATATATCAAAAGAGATCTATAATTCTGTCATTCAGAACACATCTTAATTTTATCATTCATTTCATTTGTTTCTCTATCTGAAAAATAAGTTGCTGCCAGAGCTACATATAAATATACATACATCCATTGACACTTACATAGATACATATATATGTATATATATGTTTTTGTATGTTTTATTTGCATATATAATTAGAAAATAGGCCACATTTTGTCACTTCAAAAAATGTTATTATTTTCCACTTCCCAGTATAAATATTAAATGTTATCCAGTGCCTAACTAAAATTTCTATTAACCTCTTTCTACTTTTTTTACTTCCCCTTATAAAAAATAACTGAAAAAAATCTTAATCTGTTTCTTCTCCAAGAGGTTTTTGAATTTCAATCATGTATAAAATGAAAGCAAACAGAAAGTAAATAAATCTTATGCAAATAAATGAACATTTTGCTCTTGAATTACAGGAAATTAATTGGAAAGACATTTGGAAGAACAATGAGGTCTTTTAAATGCCTCACATCACTACATAGATGGCTGCCTTCAGCATCAATTTACTGTCTGTTTTTTATTTCAGTTACCTCAGTACTTGGATACATGATCTTATTTATTTGTTCACTCCCTTCAATGGTCTTATTATAACATATTCAAGTCAACCTTTCCTCTGGGATTCTTATCTACATCTTCCCATAAATTTTCCACAGGGCATTTTCTCAAAGTACTAGCTACCTTCCTCTATATCTTTTGGCATTTAATAGACAGTTTTCAAGTTGTCCATCTGTTATTGCTGAGATTTACTATATCTTTATTTTGCATTATTCATGACTGGAAAATGAAATTGTATTTCAAGTCTTTCATGTTTTTTGTGACATTCTTTATTCCACTTTTCTTTTTTTTCATTTCTATAATGTTACAACATGTCTAACCTAGCTTCACTATTTCTCCATTGACATATAGATGACCTTCAACTTTAATTCTTTGAGAAATGGAGGAAAATATGACTAATACCACATAGCATCACAGGAAGAATGGTGCCATTAGAAATATGGGCCTCTGTTTCAGGGGAAGAGTTAAAATTATTGGAAGTAATTATAATTTCCAGAAAGTAATCTGTTGCATTTTTTTCTTTACCTCTTCCACTCTGAATTTGACTCCTTATCAATTTGTAGTCCCCAAGATGCATATACTGATAGATAAACTCAATATGTGGGTCATACAAATGTATATCATTACAGTTCAGAAAAAGTCATTTTTCTCTCTCTTTTTATGCTTCAATTTTGTACCTTGTGCTTCTTCGAAAACATTATCTCATGGTTATATCCCACTATTTAGCAGAATTAACGTCTAATACATTTAGATAAATTTTCAAAACTAAATTTGTTGTCATATGATTAAAATTTGTAAACAAGAGATATCCAAAAGAATTTTAATGGACTTTGAAACTAGTTAAAAATGAAAAATTGGAAATATGCCTTAAGCAATATCAGCATGTGTGGAGTACATATTAAACAAGGTGTATACTTTGAAAACAAACAACATTCATGTGGAAATAGAAATCCCAATATCATATTTTTTCCCATTTTCCACTCTCAGCCAGATTTCTGGTAAAAATTACAAAACTGTGCTGTTGCTATTGTCTTTTTTCAGTGATATACAACTCTTCATGACCCCACTTGGCATTTTATTGCCAAATATACTGGAGCATTTTGCTCTTTCTTAAGTGAATTATGGCAAAAAGAAGTTAAGTGATTTGACCATAGAGCTAGTAAGTCTACTGAGGTCAGATTTATATTCAGGTCTTCATGATTCCAGTTGGAGTACTATAAACACTAAACCACCTAGCTGTCTCCAATATTATTATTCTCAAATTAATCATATATTTGTGTTATTTTTTTCTTGACCATGCTTTATTCATCACAATGGCTCTGTAAAACTTCTTGACTCTTTTCATGCTTCAAGCCTAGGTGCTTTTTTTTTGAATCATAGCAGATGATCTCATCTTCTATTTTACTAATTACATATTGAAATGTATTGAAATGATGTCCTTAATATATTTTATCTTTGCCTCAAAATTTATCTGTATATTTACAAATGCCTTATATTGAATTGTTTATTATTTAAGTGCCCTCAAAAATATCTGATAAGTTTTTAAATTGTTACTTTTCCTAGAAGGGTTTGTATTTCAATCCTGGACAAAAAATAATCTTAAGGTAAAGAAATGAACATTTTGGTGTAGAACAACATGAAACTAATGGGGCAGACATTTAAGAGGACAAAGAAGTATTCTGGAAATCATACATTACTCTACATAGATGTCTTTGGCATCAAGTTAAATACTGCACTTTATTTCAGCTGTATTGATACTTTATTGGATCCATGATTTTATTCATTTGTTCTATTCCCTCCAAAGATAAATGTTATAATGCATTCATTCGTACAATGTGTATTCTCTCATTTTTCAATCCACATCTTCCCATAAATTTTTCAGAAGGCATCTTTTTAAAGTGATAGGTGCCAACCTAAGTCTTGCCTTGATATCTTTTTATAGCTTATTATATACTTTGGTTCCATTTCTATTCTGAATTTTCTAACTTAAAGATTTCTGCATATACTTCATTTTTTATTTATCTTGGGTTTGCAGGGTTTCCCGAAAGCAACCACTGTCTAACTAGTGCAAGTAGTTAACTTATCCTTCCTACTGTTCTTTTTCTATTTTTGTGGTATTTGTGATGGGTGCTCTAGTGCATTAAAAAGAGCAATATATATGGAACAAAAAAATAAATATAGAGGAAAATAAAGTCTAAATCACAGTCTAACCTTACTGTAGAACCTTCAGACACCTCAGTTTTCATCAGTAAAATAGTTTCATTATATTAAAAATTTTCTGAAATACCTTCCTTCACTGATTTTCTTCAAAAAAAGGAACACACTGGTTGCCAGATAAGATCGCCTTTAAAAATTTTTTTGTCCTAATATTGCTTTAAATTGTATGTAAAAATAATTTTCAGCATGTGTTTTTGTAAGATTTTGAGTTTGAAATTTTTCACTCTCCCTCTCCTGTTTCCTTCTGAAGACAAATAGGAAATTTGATATAGGTTATTCATGTATAATCATGTGAAACATATCTCCAAGATAGTCATATTGTGAATGAATGAGAAAAAGGGAAAAGACACAGGAATGAATAAAAGAAATTAATAATGAAAATATTATGCTTCAATCTTCATTTAGACTCCATGATTCTTTCTCAATATTTTTTATGTTTTGAGAAAGTCAAGTCTATCATAGTTGATGATTGCACAATGTTGCTGATACTGTGTGAAATATTTTCCTGTTTTGCATACTTAACTCAGCATCAATTCATGTAAATTTTTACAGGTTTTTTCTGTAACAGATAAAATATTATACATTTCTTCCCTATCATCATCCTATTTTCCAAAATAATATAAAATGACAGGTGAAATAAACTAAATGAAAAAAGTATACAAATTAAAATAAAATTGAAATTATTTGAGTAACACTAAAGCCAACAAGTAAGATATTTATATTTATTTACATAATGTAATCTTTTTAAGTGGAATAAGTAAGTTTTAAGGGAGAAAGGATAAATGAATGAAAATCACCTTTCAATGTGTACCCTTATTGTCTTCCTGTTCGGACGATCTCATGAATTACTCTCCTTAAATGTATAATAAAAGAACATGATTAAATGAAATAACGCCAAAGTCACATTTCTGATACACAGGAGCTATAGCATATCCATAGAAAAGTCATATTCAATTTCTAATCCTCAGTTTCTAAGTCTATAAAAAAAATTGGAAAAGTTGGTCACTAAATTTATTTTACATTTATATCATAAGAATTTTTTTATCTAATGATGATAATTTATCAATTTATCTTATTTTTCTACTTAGAATGTATAACTCCATTACAATGAAATCTCCTGAGGAAACGAGATTGCATTATTCTTTGTATTTCTGCCCCAGTATAAGACAATACCTGAAATATAGTAGTGACAAATATATTCATGCTAATGTCTTTATATATCACAGAAACATCTTCATGCTAGAAGTTTGCTCTCTTGCTGAAATTTTTGATGCCTCTTCCTCTGATTGACTGTTTATTCACAGACCCTCCAGTTTTAGAATATTGTTTTTTATTTTGGAGCTAACATTCAACATTTTCTACAATACCCCCTTGCTAGTATAAACCTCAAACCAACCCTACAATTTCTTTTTTTTATGTGTAACTAAGGTTTTTCATTTAAACCTATATCATAAGGCCTGACACATAGTAACAGTTTTATAAATGCTTGATGACATTATATGATTTATTGATTACACCCTATCACTAGCAAATAATTTGTGATACTTTAATTCTGAATTGCTAGAAGGCAGACCTCAAATATATTCATGACACTTTTGTGCTTCTCCCCTCTCTTATTTAATTGCTTTCATATTTGCAGATGATTTTAGCACAAAAATTTAATTCCTGTCATCATTGTTAGCATTCTATATTTTCCTTACTATTCACAGTGTCTCAAAAATACTGATGTGATAGTTCAATAAAAGTTTACTTTCATGAGGGTGCTAATACTTACATTCATTAAGAAGTCACATGGAGGAAAATTCTTATTTATATAAGATGGTCCTTCAAAGTTCATTGTGGGGATATGGTGAAAAAATGATAACCTACTTTTTTGAAAGGAGACTACAAGTCTCAGAATTATAGATTTTTTTTCCTTTGTTCAAACTTGAACTTTATAAATACAATTAAAAAACCATAACATGCAGAAATAAAGCACAAATGGACCTGACATTAGAATATCATGAGTAATGATACTTGTGATTTATTTAATCACTAATATCCCTTTATAGAACTAGATAGGTATTTGTTTACAGAATTCATATTTTTATTTCTGTGCAATAATTTATTGAAATCTTTTACAGATAAAAATAAATGAAAATGACTCTCTTTATCATACTGATTAATCAAAAGAAGGCCACTGATAGCTTTCTTTTCAAATCTAACTGACAACAAATTACATAAGGTTTTTTCCACTCTGCCCCTAGGAAAATGAATTTCAAGCACCTGATTTGAAAAGAGGGTCAGAAATGCATTTTTGGAATAACAATTTGAATTTTCAAGAGCCTCTTGTACATTCCCAGTAAGGGCCTTTAAAGAGCAAGATTAACCTGATGCATATTCCCTCACCTAACAGAGCTAACATGAAATTCTGAAAAGTTGCAAATTTCCTTCACATCTTTTTTCAGGATGCAATGAACTTTTTAAAGGAAGATTTAAAATGAGATTCATATGCACAACTGACTCAAGAGAGAGACTTCTACATAATCACCTAGATTCTCCAAACCTTAGTTTTTCCATCTATAATTTGGGCATAATAATCCTGCACCACCTGCCTCATAACATATATTTTTAATTAGCAAAAGCTCTTTATAAACCTTAACGTGGCAATGAAATATGAACTAATTTGTTATTCATTTTTCTTTAATTCTTATTTTTGTCTTTCTAATATGACCAGCAGGAGGATTAGTTTGGCTCATGAGAGAAATAAAATACATACACACAGGTGGGGATGCTAGCAGGACAACTAGCAGAGACAGTTATTGATAGTATCAAACAATTCTTTATAGCAGAAAAACCACAAAATTAGCATGCAAGATAAAACCATTGATATTACTCTAACATGGACAGGATATAACCTCTCAGGATGTAACCCAGGCCAAGAAGTTCAGGACAAAGGCTATCAACAAGTGAGTCCACAAATGACTCTGCTGTGTTATCAGATCAGAGTTCCCAGGAAAGTCTTCAGTTTGAGTGTCAACAAAGCTTGGGTTTCTTTTTCCATTACTGACCTATAAACCCAAACTCACTTGAGCTTCTCTCAACAGTACTGTCCTTCTATTACTGTGATGTTATTAATTTTATTCCTTTCCTAAGTATTTACAGTTAATTCCATGATGCCAGAGAATGTGTCTTATATAAAACTCGATATTTCCCTGAAGTGAATAAGAGCTAAATAAGTGTTTGATTAATGAAAAAGTTTGTATAGCAATGAACCTGTCAATTAATATATGATTCTGAAAAAAATCAGAGAAATTTTAGATAGAATATATACTTCCTGATACTATGAAATGATAATTTCTGACCTCTTTCATAGTAATGAAGCTTGAGGAATAAGAGAATTCTCAAAGGTTATCTTTATATTAGATGGATGAATCTTATTAATTCTTCCAGCACCATTCTTACATCTTTTTTTCCAGTTGTTCAATCAATATCCTCTATCGTAGTTAAATTTTCATTGTCTCTTGCCTTGAATATAGTGATAACATTTAAATATCCCCCCTTTTCCTAGTTCCCTCTTTGCAAGTTGTTCTTCACCTGTTAGTCAAATGAATGTTTATTTTTTAAAAAATCATTTATTTATTTTTCAAACTATATGCAATGAAAGTTTTCAAGTTATTTTTACAAGATTTTGTGTTTCAGATTTTTCTCCCTCCTTCCCTTTCTTCCCACCTCCCCCAACAGAAATAAATCAAATATAGTCTTATACATGTGTATCTATGCTAAATACAAATATACATTTATCATGCTGTGAATGAAGAAGCAAATTTAAACAGGGAATTAAAACGTTCCTGAGAAAAACCATACTACATTATACAATTTTTAAAAAATAAAAAAAGTAAATTTTTGTCTGAATTTAAATGTCATGTTACTTCTCTGACTATGGATGGTAGTTTCCATCACAAGTCTTTTAGAATTGTCTTTCTTTGATTCTTGTACCATTGAAAGGACCAAGGCCATCATAGTTGTCATCACCCAATGTTGCTGTCAGTGTGTGCAATGTTCTTCTGATCAGGCTCTGCATCAGTTCATATAGGTCCTTCTGGGTTTTGCTGAAGCCTCTTCCCTTATGATCTGTTATAGATCAATAGTATTTTAAGAGAATACATGTAAGAGTGTGATAGAACATTACTTGCTCGGAAATAGTAAGAATTTATCTATTGACTCAGGGAGAAAATTCAAATGTCTCAGTATGGTACTGCAAACTTTCTAAGATTTGGTTTCCACTCTCCATTTCAGATTTATTATTATTTTTATTTGTCATTTATTTTTATTGATATATCTTTTTTAAAAATTTAAAAGGCTAGAAATTGTAGTGATACAAATGTTTCATAAAAATCATGTTGTTAAAGAAAATATAGATCCCCAATAAAGGAATCCCCCCCCCTCAAAAGACAGAAAGTTTAAAAAATCTTTCAATATGAATTCTGAAAATAATAAGCTATTTCTGTGGGGATGGATAGCATTCTTCATCATAAGTTCTTCAAAGTTATCTTAGGTAATTAGATTGCTGAGAACAAATTAAATCATATACAGTTGACCATCCTTCAATATTGCTATTAGTTTGTACACAGTAAATTTCTCTTTACTTCAGCTCATGTATGTCTTCTCAGGCTTTTCTGGGAGCATTCTGCTTATCATTTCTTTTAGTAAAATAGCATTTCATCATAGTTACATTCCATAATTTTTTCAGTCCTTCTCCAACTGATGAGAATTCTCTAAATTTTCAATTCCTTCTACAAGAAGAGAGCTGCTGTAAATATTATAGGACATGGAAGACCTTTTCCTTTCTATTTTTCAACTTTTTGAGAATACAGACATAACAGGGACACTGTTAGTCAATGGGTAGACTATCAAATAAAACTGTGGCTCAGTGGAACAGATTAAGTACAAAAGAAATAATAATATAGATTGTACTAATCTACTGTTTGATAAAACCAAAGACTTCAACTTCTGAGTTTCAAACTCACTATTTGACAAAAACTGTTGGGAAAACTAGAAAACAGTATGGCAAAAAGTAGGCATTAACTAATATCTCACACCCTATCCGAAGATAATATTGAAATAGTTATAGGATTTAGACATAAAGGATGAGAGCATAAACCAATAAAAGAACAAAGTGTAGTTTTCTATCAGATCTATGAAGACGGGAGGAATTTATAACCAACCATACAATAGAGAACATTATAAAGTACCAAATTTTGATTGTTATATTAAAAAGTTTTGCACAAATAAAATAATGCAACCAGGGTAAGAAGGAATGTAGAAAGGTAGGAAAAATTTTCTCATCTAGTGTTTTTTTATAAAAGACTCTTTTCTAAAACATACAGAGAACTGGCTCAAATTACGACTACATGTCATTCTCCGATGAATAAATAGTCAAAGATTATGAAGAGATTCAGTTTGCCAATGAATAAATAAAAGCTACATATTGTCATATGATACATATCTTAAATCATCCCTGATTGACAAATGAAAATTAGAGCAACTCAGAATTGCTACCTCATAGGTATCAGAATGACTAAAATCACAAAATAGAGGAAAAGAATCAATTTTGGAAAACATTTGGAAAAACTGGAACAGTAATGCATTGTTGATGGAGTTTTGTACTGATTCAGTCATTCTGAAGAGCAATTTATAGTTATGACAAAGAAACAATCACACAATGTTTATTCATTGATGCAGGAAATGGCACTTCTATATCTCGAAGAGATCCTAAAAAAGGGATAAAGATCCACATGCACAATAATATTTATAGTCTCTTCTCTTGCAGTGGGAAGAATTAGAAAAATGAGGGAATTCACAATTGGGCAATGATTGGAACAAATTATGAATATAGTGGAGTAGTATTGCTCTGTAAGAAAGCAAGAGTTGGCAGAGTTCAGAAAAGCCTGGGAAGACTTGCACAAATTAATGCTGAGTCAAGTAAGCAGAAACAGGAGAACACTATCCATACTAACAGCAACATTATGAGATGATCAGAAATTCAGTTATTAAGGACAACCCTACAGGACTTGTGATGGAAAGTGCCATACAAATCCAGGAAAGAAAAATATGGACTCATAATGCAGTTCAAAGCACATTATATACACTTTTAAAACTTCTTTTGTGCATTTTCCTCTCTTTTTCATGACTTTTCCTCCTTTGATTCTAAAACTTCTTTTACAGCATTACTAAAATGGAAATATAGTGAACACAATTTTACATGTACTAACTATTTCAGATACTGCTGCCTTGGAGAAGGAGATACAAAAAATATGAATCTCAAAAGTTTACATGAAGATTAATGCTGAAAACTATCCTTGAATGTAATTTAAAAAAATAAAAAATATGAATTAAAAAAACTTTAAAAAGATGCCAGAATTATGAATAGTAAAATAAATAATTGCTATGAATAACTATTGATTAAAGAAATGTAAATTAAAACAACTATGAGATACAAGCTCACGCCAATCATATTATTTAATATGACAGAAAATGAAAATGACAAATGCTGGAGGAGTAGTCAAAGAGCTATAAAATTGTGTATATCATTTTATCTTGTGGTACCACTACTAGATTTATAACTAAAAGACAGAAAAGAAAACAGAAAGAAATTGATTCATACAAAATATTTTTAATAGACTTTTTTGTGGTGGTAAAGATTTGGAAAATTAGCGATTACTAATCACTTGGGGAATGACTGAACAAGTTGTGATATTTGAGAATGATGGAATAGCATTGTGCCCTAAGACATAAAGAGAAAAATGGTTTAAGAAAAACCTGGGAAGCTTTTTATAAACTGATTCAAAGTGAATTGAACAGAACTAGGAGAACATTTTACACGGTAGCAATAATAATGTAACTGATGGACTATGAAAGAAACTGTACAAGAAAATAATCTTAGACCACTTCATAGGATCCGTGATAAAAATACTGTTGATTTCCAGAGATATAGATAACTAATGACTTCTGAATGCAGATTTGAGCATGCTTTAAAATTTTTTTTTGTTTTTTGCATATTCTTTTTTCTTTTGAAGCATGGCTAATATTGAAATATGTTTTCTTTTTATATTATGTATTTTATCCATATGCACATGTATTTTTTAAGTTACAAAATTAAGTTAAAAAATCCACCCACCCTTCCCATGGCCTTCCCCTCAACAGCATAACAGTTAGTTTAGTATCATACATACATATTTTGATAAATATGTTTTTCAGCTTGAGGAATTAGGATCAAGGGAAAGAGATACATATGGGGTAATTTTTATAAAATATTCATTCAGATTCTGAAGCATTGTTTTGTGTGTGTCTGTGTGTGTGTGTTATTTGTTTTGTTGTTTTTCTTCCTTTAAATGGGGACAACACTGTCCATACCCGATCTGATACAGTTGTCCAAACTCTTTGATCAGCTGAGAGGAGATGCTTCCATAAAGATTGTTCATCTCACAATGTTGTTGATGTGGACATTGTTCTCTTGCTTCTACTCCCTTCACTCAGCATCATATCCCATAAGTCATTTCCTGTTTCTCCAGAGTCCAAACATTTATGATTTCTTATGGAACAATAGTACTCCATAGTATTCATGTACCATAACTTGTTTAGCCATTCCTCATTTCATGGGGATCCCTTCAATTTTCAATTTTTTTGCTATTAGACAAAGAGCTGCAATGAATATTTTGGAACATGTAGGATTTTTCCCTTTTTCTATAATTTCTTGTGGATATAGATCTAGAATTGGAATTGATGGGTCAAAGGTTATAAAAAGTTTTATTATTTTTTGGTCATAGTTACATATTGCTCTCCAGCATGGTTGGATCTGTTCACAACTCCACCAGCAAAGCATCAATGTTGCAATTCTCCCACATCCTCTCCAGCATTGATCATTTTCCTTTTTTCTCATCTTGGCCAATGTAATAGGTATGAGATGATACCCCATTGTTGTTTAACTTCGCATTTCTCTAATCAATAATGATTTGGAACATTTTTATATGATTATTATTGCTTTAATTTCTTCATTTGAAAACTGTTCATATCCTTTGATCATTTGTCAATTGGGAGAAATATGTTTTTCTTGACTTTACAAACATAAGTGACCTATTGCTGGCTTTCTTAATTAACAAACAAGATCAAAATATAATTTAGAGATCAAAATTCTTCAAAATTCTAAAAGTACATGTAATTTAGAAACATTTAATAAAGTATTTTAAAATCTTGATAATTTTAAAAGGAAGAATTTGTGATGAAATTGGAGACAGAAAGGTTCATGAGAAGTACAATGCACAATTTTAATTGTAGGAAATTAAAAAGGGGTTGCACAAATAAAAACAATTCAGCAAAATTAGAGGAAAAGCAGAAAACAGTAAAAATTATTGTAAAATTATCAATTAAAGGTTTCATTTTGTAAATCTATAGGAACTGAACAAAATGCATTCAAATAAAAGTTATTCCTCAAATGATAAATGGCTGAAGATATAAGTCATTTAAAAAAGTAATCAGTGATATCTTTATATATATATATATATATATATATATAAATATGCTTAAAATCAATATTATTAGAAAATAAAATAATCCTGAGTTAGTCATGAGCTTGACTAAAATGAAAGAAAAATTATAAATGCTAAAGGGAAGTGAAAAAATAGAGTTACATGCACTTAGTCAAGTTGTAATCTAATTAAACTATTTTGGAAATGTGAAATGATGCCTAAAAATTATAAGATTTTATACTCCTTTTGACCCAGTAATGCCACTACTATGACTGTATCTAAAAAGAAAAGAAAACGAAAAATCTCACATGTACTAAAAATATTTATAACAGCTTTTTATGGTGCCAAAGAATTGGAAATTAAGGGGATACCTATCATTTGGGAAATGAATGAAAAAGTTCTAATATATGGATATGATGGAATCTTAGAAATGATGGTAGTGAGTAGTTTCAGGAAAAATAAAACAAGAAGAGTCATATGCACTGACACATAATGAAAGAAATTGAACTTTGAAATCAATATAGACAGTAATAGCAATTTTGGTAATGATGAACAATCATGAAAGATTTCTGTGATTTCAATGCAGGAATCCAAGACAATTCTGAATAACTCGTCCTGAAAAATACTATCTACCATCACAGATAATGGATAAACTGTGCAGAATGAAGTATTCATATATCTTTGGAGTTTATTTTTTCTTGCTTTTTTCAATGACAATTTCATTTCATTTCAAAGGCAGGATTGCTAGTCATTTTAAGGAGTGGTGGTGGGTCTATAGGAAAGAAAAGAATTTCGAATTATAAGATTAAAACTATAAAAAACAAATAATTTTATAATGATAAGAAATATTTTGAAGTGAAGATCTATGGGAAAAAATAAATCCATTTTGGATTTGTTGAATTTGAAATGTCTATAGGATATCTACATTAAGATGCCTAATATAAATTAGTGGAGACTGTAGTTTGAGAAAGACATTAAAGTTGAATAAATAAATAAATATAAGATCATCTTGTCAAAGATGGAAAATGTATCTATGTTTAGGTTTAGGTTCCTGTCAAGTTAGTATAGAGGGAGAAGAGAAGTAATCCTAAAATAACAATCTTGGTGAATAAATAGGAGATATCAGTGTCCACAAAAATCTAGATACAGTTTTGTGACTTAGTGGATTTAGCTCAAGACCTGGAGTCTACAGAATCAAAGTTCAAATGCTTCTCCAGATGCTTATTTGTTGTGTGATCCACTCTGGGTCAATAATTTATCATCAACCTGATTTGGTTTCCTCTGATGTAAATAGTCCCAATAATATCCCACTTATCACTTTGTATGGATAATATAAAATAATATTTGTAAAACACATTGCTCGTACTAATAGTTATTAGTATAAATAACTAGAAGAATGTTTTTAGTATTACCAAGTTGACAAAGAAATCAAAATCAAGTGGGAAGTAGAAAGAGTCTTTATATTTAGTATAGAAACCATCATTGTTAACTTTGGATTGAGTAATTTCAGTTGAGTCATGAGCCAAGAAAACTTTTCAAAACTTAGAGAGACTTTAGAGGAGAATAAAAGGAGAATTAAAGGAGAAATGGAGGTACCATTTTATGACTTTTTATGAAGTTTATCTGCAAAAAAACAGTGCCTAGAGGAGGAGGTAGAATTAATTGACAATTTCTTTTGTTGTTCTTGTTTCAGGTAAGAATTACAAAGAAAATAGGATAGGCAATAAAGAAACAAGGGAGTAGAAATAATAGAAAGGGAAAGAGAAATACTGAAGTTCAGTCAGACAGTGAGGATTATAAAGAACATAATTTTCCAGAAAAGGTAGAAACACTGTTGTAAAAGCACACAAAAAAGTCTTTTGCAAAGATTTTTAAACTTAATTTTCTTACATAAAATGAGCCATAATTGACAAAATGCAAGAGTTGTAGCAGTAAACCTGCCTAGTAATTATACTTTGCACAAGTATTTTCCTACTGTAGAAGTCTTACCAGGATATATTTTGCATGTCAAGAATGTTGCAGCTAGTTAATTTGAAATGCATTATTTATAGAAATCTGGCCCATATACTACTGTAGAAAATGATGCAAGTGCTAGCTATTCCTGGCATTACTGAGTCCATTGTTTGAAGAAGAAAGAAGTCAGACAAATGAGCAAACCATAATCTAATCACTATCTCAGCATTATCCACACTTAGAAATGAAGTAAACTTTTCTCTTTAGTTCTCGATTTTCAGCAGTCAGTAACTCTCTCCTTAAAAGAGATTGAATTAAGCTAAAATCCTCTATGCCTCAATATCAAGACTTTTTGGGAAGTCACTTAGTTTTATTCATTTTATTTAATGATATAGGTAAGTTTGGAATCACTGGCATAATTAAGTAAGTTGAAGAAGAACATTCCATTAATATATTACAGAATTTATGAGGCAGACTAATGTAACAATTGGAGTCCTGACTCTATGACTGAAGACTTATTCATTTTTCAAACTACTTCTTATTATTAATATAAATTCTGAATGGCCTCTAGATGTAAAAACTCTTAGTTTGTTTAACTACACAAAGCAGGTGAATTGAATTTATATCTATGCAATCACTAAGTAAATAATATACATTTAATAGAATCACTTATACAGAAAAGTGGACAGAGCACCAGATCTGGGGTCAGGCAGATTTGAGTTTAAATCTGACCTTAAAAATCATACAGTCTGTAGGAATAAGACAAGACTTTGAAGCTTTGTCTGTGTCACTTTTCTCACCTGTAAAATGGTGATAATAATAATACCTACTTCATGAATGTTTTATGCAAATGAAATGGGATATCTGTAAAATATTTTGAGAACTTTTAAATGAAAACTCTTATTAATTCCTACTGTGCTTATAATTAATAGAATTAATTATGATTTATAATACTTATAATATATAATAATTAATATAATTATAGATGTAAAGAAGGTAATTTACAGGATCATAGGTTAGGAATTTGTCTAGATCCTAGAAATATTCAAATTAACCTCCCTCAATTTACATATAAAGAAACTGAGTTGCATAGTATTTGAGTGCTTGTTTAGGGTAATGCAACTAATAAATGTCTGAGACAAGATTTTTTTTTAAGGTTTTTTTTTTTTGGCAAGGCAAATGGGGTTAAGTAGCTTGCCCAAGGCCACACAGCTAGGTCATTATTAAGTGTCTGAGACCAGATTTAAACCCAGGTACTCCTAACTCCAGGGCCAATGTTTATCCACTACACCACCTAGCTGCCCCTGAGACAGGATTTGAAATAAGTCCTCTTACCTCTTATACCATCACATTATCTCCTCTGCCTCCAGTATGTTCACTGAAGTCCTGTGTTCTTAGTAAGATCATATTACTAGAAAAGATTTAAGGAGAATCTTGTTTTATCTGACTTAGAGCAACTAAGTGATACGGTGAATGGGGTGTCAGACCTGGAATCAGGAATACCCCCATTAAAATCTGACCTTAGGGAATCAGTAGTTCTGATATACTGGATAATTCACTTAACCCTGTTTGCTTTGATTACCACATTTGTAAAATGAACAGAAGGATGGCCATGGAGAAGGTTCCACTATTTTTGCCAAGAAATACCCAAATGACGTGATGAAGAGTCAGACATGTTAAAAAATTACCAGAAAGTCTTATTTTCTTTTACAAATTAGAAAACACATAAATGATCATATAATTATAGATCTAGAGTTTGAGATATCTCAGATCAGACTTATCAAGATAAATTTTTAGAGACCATATCCAATTGTTCTTTCTCTATCCTTATACTACTTTTCCATTCTGCAACATTTTCTGCTTTCTAGGTTTGGATGACATTGTTCTACAAGTGATCATGCAAGTGTTATAAGGAATTGATAATACTATATTAGCAATGTTGTCCTTCAGTTTTGAAGAATGCCATGATATCAGGGAGATTATATCAAGATTAGCACATGAATTGGATTTGAGTGAAAGGGGCTGTGCTAAGTCACCAGCTTCACTTTTTCTTCCAGAGCCATTTGGATCCAGTGGCCAAATATGAATCAGGATAACTGAAGATGGTCCTGGATACAAGGCAATCAAGGCTAAGTGACTTGACCAAGATAAGCTAGTAAGTGTCTGAGATCAGATTTGAACTGAGGTCCTCCTGACATGAAAGCCAGTGTTCTATCCATTGTACCATCTAGCTGCCCCTGTCCTAAATTAGGTCTTCCTCTGAAACAACTGAATTTCCATTCAGAGTTTGGTCTCAAGAGACAGGAGACAGTTAAATGTGAGATAATTTACTGACATTCTATAAAATCTGGGAAAAAAGATGTCTTTACTTCTGAAGATAAAATGCAAAGGGTTGAGTTTTTCTTCTAAATCTTTATCCTTTATAAATGGAGAATTTGTCTCTATCACCAAAAGAATAGAAAATTCAACTTTTGAGTCTGAAAGTGAGAAACAGTGGTAAGGCTAATTCTTCCTTTGATAAAGAAGTCATAGCACTTCAACGAAGGAATCCACCTTAATTTGGAACTGAATCAAAGAAAATGTTCACAACCAAATATCCCACATAACAACCCCTAGAGGTAACCACAAAGCCCTCTAAATATTCCTCAGCAATGACCATGTAATCTGTAAGAATCTATTTTTTCATTATATAAGTAGATTAAGAAGGACTATTTAATTGGGGGGTCTTTATTTTATATATATATATATATATATATATATATATATATATATATACACACATATGTACACACACACACACACACACACATATATATATATATATATGTATACTAATATATTATCTCCTTTCTTATATCTGAATATCATTGGTAGTTGAGATAATGCAAAAACCGGAAACATCAATTAACTACATCTACAAAAAGTAATTATTACCCTCAGTCCTAGAATCCTAAAATCAGATGGAGTATGATGCCATCTGGTTCAATCTCCAATCCCTATTTAAGTATGTGCCCTATAAGATCCTTGATTGAGAAACATTATTTTCAAATTGAACCAAAAAGTATCAGGTTAATTTTATCATCTCTATTGAATAAAATGAATGAAATACCTATTCTACCTCACAGACCTTCAAAAATAAAAGTTCAAGTATTGCAGATATTTAATTTTTCCTTCTCCAAACTAAATACTCTATCTTATGTCACATTTTATAGAAACTTCATCCCTCAGTCAGCCTCTGTTGATGTATTTTAACTTGTCTTTGTTCTCTCAAAACTTACCTTTTCTCTATGAAAGTGTCACCATTTTTTGGTTTTGTTTTGCTTTTGTTTTGTTTTGTTTTTCTTTTGTTTTAACATAAGCTACTATAAATCAAGATCTTCCATGATCCTTGACTTGTATACAGTTAAATTTTTGAATGTAAGATCAGGAATTTTGTTCTATATTATGAATTTTACACTTTTTATTCATAAGTAAATATTTTCATAGACAGTAAATTTTAAAAATTTTGCTAAAATCTCAATTTTAGCAAATTTTTAATAATTTTAATATTATTCATCTTCAAATTTTTTAATAATAAAATCCAAGGCTTTATACAATAAATAAAAATGTAACTTGAAGGCTGGCATCAGAAAAGTTGAGATCTGTGTCTGGCTATTAAAAATATTCCTCCAAGGTGACAATATAGGGCACTGTGATGTAGTAGAAAGGGTCTTGTATATGGCATCAGATAAGACCTATATTCAACTTCTCTGATATTTTGCTACTTATATATTACCAGGCAAGTCACTTCACAATTTTAATTTTTAGTTTACTTATTTCTACCACAATGACTCACTAATTTTTGAGATCCTCAAAAGTGCCCAGTCCTGAATCCTATATGACAGTAATAAAAATCTAATTTTCTTATGGCTCTTCCTGTGGTTCTAAATTCATCTTCCTTCTATTAATTCTAGAACCCAGTATAACATTTGTTGTCTTATTCATTTGGATATCATGGAAGCCTTATTAAATGTCTTTTTGAAATCCCAAATTACTTCTCGGATTACATTTCCCTCACAGACTTATCAGCCTTATATTACTCACCAAAATGAAATTACTTTGGCATGACTTGATATAAGCAATCACTACCTTGGTGTTTGAAAAGATCACTATAACAATTTGCTTTAGAATGCTACTGTCAATTAACTATAAACTTACACAACAGTAGTTATAAAGCTGATTCCCAACTTTGAAAATTGGATGTTTTCCCATCCTTTCTTGTCCTTCAGACATTTTGTAATTTTCCTATTTATTAAATTTCCTTAAGAAATAGTAATAGTAGTTTAGTCATCAGACCTGTAAAGCCACTCACATTCCTCTCAAGTAATTTATGAAATCTTGGAGAAAAATTCTCCTGAGTCAGATTAATATTTGCTTTCTATCTCCATGTTGATCTTATACTTCAATAATTTCTTAACCATATTAGTTCCTCATTCTCCTAGTATATAGAGAAGATGGAAATGAAAGAGATATTGAGTAATTTTAGCTTTCTGTTAAGCTATCTCAAATAATTATCTAGTAAAACAAAACACTGATAATTTGAACCTTATGTGCATGGGAGGGACAAATTATTCAATAAACAAGCAAACATTTATTAGGAACTCACTATTTAGTAGACATTATGTTAAACATTGTTTTTACCAAGGAGAAATTTTTAAAAGTTGCAGTAAAAGAGAATCAAAATGAAAGACATTTTATATACATATATATGTGTGTTTGTGTGTGTCTGTGTGTGTGTGTGTGTGTGTGTGTGTGTGTGTGTGTGTGTGTAAATCAGAATATATAAGAAAAATGCATATGGAAGGTGACTTTAGATAGTGTTAGTAGGAGAAAATGGGAGATTAAAAAAAAAGGAAAACAGAAATTCCAAAAGTCCAAAGTTAGGAATATCTAGAGAAAATACAAAGACACAGAGATTGATCATGCTCAAGGAATGGTCAGTTATCCAATTGAAAATGTCTTAGAATATTTGGAAGAGGATATAATTTAAGAATTGAAAGATTTAGGATTCTGTCAGAATTTTGGATCTTCTCAATTTATTAATCCCTGGATCACTTCTAGTTGTTCACTTTTGCTGAATCAAAGGAAATAAGATTTAATAATCAGTTATTAAGCCATTGTTGTCAGTAAAATATGCAAAATCAAAGATTTGAAGGTCAGTAAACCACTTTCAAATGAAGAAATGTATCAAATTATCCATATAGAAGGAATAATAATAACAATAATGATAATAATAATAATAAAAATAGAATTTATATAAGACTTTTAAGATATGAAAGTACTTTGCAAAAGTTTTCCATTATCACAGCATTTCTTAGAGTTGTTATCATAAGTTGTTTCTTTTTTAACAAATGAAGGAGATGAGGCCATTAGAGGTCAAGTGACTTGGATAGGGTAATACAGCTAATAAGTCACTGAAGATGACTTTGAATTCAGGTCTAGCATCTAGTTGCTATACTATCTATTTGCTCACATACTTATATTTAGTTTATTTTCTGATGTAAAATGTACTCCTACTTACTTCCAGATTCATTTTAATTTTAAAAAAATTATACATATATATCTTTTGTTTGTATTTTTTTCTGACATTACATTTCTTCCTAAATATATTTCACTCTCCTACCCTATGCAGTGACACATCCCTTTCTAAGAAAGTCTTATGAAGATAAGATGTTCTGTAAAACTATCTGATATAGGGGCAGCTAGGTGGCGGAGGGGATAGAGCACCAGCCCTGGAGTCAAGGGTACCTGAATTCAAATCTGGCCTCAGATGTTTAATAATTACCTACCTGTGTGGCCTTGCGCAAGCCACTTAACCCCATTGCCTTGCAAAAAAAAAAAAACAAAGAAAAACTAACATATATCAATTATATCTGGCAGTATATACAACATTCGATACCCATAATTTCCACTCCAAAAACTAAAAATGGCAAGATTAATTTCTTAACTCTTATAGGAGTCAGACCTTGATTATTTCAATTACATGACATTCAAGTTTACTCTATTTTTTTCTTTCTCTTCATACTATAGCAGTCAATATTTCCCTGGTTTTGTCCAATATCTTCAGTAATAGTTCAAGCATCCTTAGGAATTAGTCTACTTATGTTTCTCTGAATTTTTATATTTATTTCTTATAGTTTAGTAATAGTCAATTATATTCATGCACCCCATTTCTATAACTTACCCAATCAGTGGTTTCTTTGTTTCTGATTCTTTGCTAAAGTACTAACATGGAAATTTGTTATTAATGGAACTTTTCTATTATCTTTGACATCTCTGGGGTATGTGTCTAACATTCAGGATAGGGACATTTTTAAGCATAATTCTAAATTGTATATTTTATTTCCCTGAAGATGAGTCTATTTTTTATAATTCATGGTTGTATCTTCTGAGTTTAGGACACTGCCTTGAAAAAAATCAATATATACTTATCATATTAGACTGAGAGACAGTGATGCATAATGGTTGAAGTACCACTTTTAAAGCTATAATGACAAGAGTTCAAATTCTGATTACTACTAATTATGTACTAGCATGTCAACTAAATACAACATACTATCTGGACAACTCTCTAAATTCACTTATAGAAAATCATAATTTACAAGATAATTATCAAAATTTATGTTAATAGACCTATTATTTTGGCTCCTGCATTCAGTTAAGCATGCCTAAATTGTTCAATCAATATTTCTTATTTATTTATTGTATTTACATCATCTAGGATTTGTTTAAAGATATTCATCGAGAATATGCTGAAATAGTTCAGTCAACTTCTGAAAACTTTAATCCTTAAGACTGGGTTTGTTGGGAGCAGAGCTAAGATGGCAACAAGAGAGGATCTTCTCTTAGGTGCTCTTGCTTGAAACTTATAAGCCAAGGACTTTAACTAAATTTTTGAGAGACAGAACCCACAGAGGGATCCAGTGAAGCAGTTCTCCAGCCGAAGGTAGCCTGGAAAAGAGCAGAAAGGCTCCACTCCATGGGGTTGGAGGGGTAGCCCACCAGAGCAAAGGAACTTCAGTCTCCCGGAGGCAGCCCCAGAGCACTGGGAGCTGTAACTCATAGTAGCAAGGGCAGTTTCCTGACCTACACCCAGGGGAGTACCAAGCACAGCTTGGGGGATCAGTGGGGGCCTCTGTCAGAGTGAGCACATGCAGCCCAGCCCTCAGGGCACACAGCAAGCAGCTTGGCTGTGGCAGCCCAGATCCAAGAACCTAAAGCAGGCAGAGCCAGTAAGCAGGAGCCCCTAAGGGCATGAGTGCTGAGCCTAGGGAGGGGAGTGGAGAGAGACTGCAGAGCTCTGTCCTCTGTCCCTGGAACAGGACTCTGGGATCCTGACCACATTCAGATCCTGATTGGAGTCTAGGGCCCCCATAGAACAGCAGGGCACCCCCCACCTCAGCCCCGTGGCAGAGGGGTGTGCTTCTGGTCATTCATAGACCATGAGTGAAGACAGAGCCTCACAAGGATCTTGTGGGGGTGTCCCAATAATACTCAAAAGCTCAGAAAGAACCCCCAAAACAGGCAAAGGCTGGAGAAATGAGTAAGCAGAGAAAAAATAGGAACACCATTGAGAAATACTTTGCCTGTGATCTTCAAAACATTCAATCTGAAGATAAGGAAGGACAAGCTCCTTCATGTAAAGACTCCAAGGAAATCAGAAATTGGGCTCAGGCTAATGAAGAGCTCAAAAAAGACTTTGAAAATAAAGTGAGGGAGATAGAAAAAAATTGGGAAAATAAATGAGAGAGATGCAGGAAAAACGTGAAAATGAAGTGAGCAGCATAGTCATGGAGATCCAAAAAAATGCTGAAGAAAATAACATGTATCAACCAGCATAGGTCAAATGGATAAAACCATTCAAAAAGTTATTGAGGAGAAGAATGCTTTAAAAAGCACAATTAGCCAGATGGAAAAAGCAATAAGAAAGCTCTTTCAGGAAAACAAATCCTTCAGACAAAGAATGGAACTGAGGGAGGTTGCTGATTTTAGAAGAACTCAGGACACAATACTTCAAAAACCAAAAGAATAAAAAAATGAGAATAAAATATGAAACATCTCATTGAAAATAACAACTGATATGGAAAACAGATTAAGGAAAAATAACTGAAAGTCATGACCAGGAATCATTTTCAAAGAATTACTACAGGAAAATTGCCCTGATATCCTAGAAGCAAAGGGCAAAATAGAAATGGAGAAAATCCACCAATCTCCCCCAGAAAGAGATCCAAACAAAAGAACCCCCAGGAATATTATAGCCAAGGTCCAGAACTCCCAAGTCTAAGAGAAATTATTACAAGCAGCCAGAAGGACACAATTCTAATATCTGGAGCTACAGTCAGGATCACACAGGACTTAGCAGCAACTAAATTAAAAGCTCGTAGGGCTTGGAATATAATATTCTGGAAGGCAAAAGAGAGCAAAATGCAACCCAGAATCAACTACACAGAAAAATTGAACATCCTCTTTCAGGGAAAAAGATGGACTTTCTATGAACCAGGGGAAATTCAAATGTTCCTGTTGAAATGGCCAGAGCTGAACAGAAAGTTTGATCTTCAAATACAGGACTCAGATGAAGCATAGAGAATGGAGGAAAAGGGGAAAATATGAGGGACTTAATGATGATGAACTACATGTATTCCTGTATAGAAAAATGATACTGATAATACTCACATGAACCTTCTCACTTAATAGAGCAGGTAAAAGGAGTTTTTATAGATGAAGCACAGGAGAAACGTGAATTTGAAGATATATTGTGATATAAAAATGGAGTCAATAGATAAAAGGGAAATGTAATGGGAGAAAGAAAAAGGAGAGGAGGAATAGGCTAAAATATTTCATATAATAAGATTTTTCTTTATTACAATGAGCTATTGCATTGATATGGAAGGGGGAAGGCAAGGGAGAATGAGGGAACCTTCGCTCTCATTAGAGGTGGATAGTAGAGGAAACAGCATATATATATATATATATATATATATATATATATATATATACTCAATGGGGTATAGACATCTGGAGTAAGAAGGAGAGAAGGGGGACAGGAGGAAGGAGGGGATGTGAGTGATGTAGGAGAGGATGGACCATAGGGGGAGAGTGGTCATATATAATACATTTTCTTTTTTACTTCTTGAGAGGGGCTGAGATTGGATGGCCTGTCTGGGATCATAGGGCCAGGTGGATGCTGGGCCTAAGGGCTGGCATGTGAGCTTAGGTCCTCTTGGCTCCAGGGACAGAGATCTATCTGATGAGCCACTCAGCTTCCCTACAGTAGAGACAGAGTGAAAGGAGAGAGAAAATATAATACATGGTAGTAGAGAAATACAAATGGAGGGATTTGTGATCAGCAAAGGCAATGGTGAAAAAATATGGAAGTAACTTTTGTGAGGGACTTATCATAAAGAATGTAATCCACCTGTGAAGTAGTTGGTGGTATTATAACTCAGATTGAAGCACATTTTATTATTATTATTATCATTATTTATTTATTTATTTATTTATTTATTTATTTTAGGGGGTACAGGGCAAATGGGGATGGGTAGCCTGCCTGGGGCCTCACAGCTGGGTGATTGTTGGGGCGTTTGAGGCCAGATTTGGACCCAGGTGCTCCTGGCTCAAGGGTCAGTGCTCTGGCTACCACCCAGCCAACCCTACTACTATTATTATTATTATTACTATTTTATTTTCTTTTGGCTCTTTCTTTTGGGGGTTTTTGCAAGGCAGTGGGGATAGGGTGGCTTGCACGGGGTCACACAGCTGGGTGACTGTTGGGTCTCTGGGGCCAGATTTGGCTCCAGGCTTCTGGCTCCAGGGCCACTGCTCTGTCCACTGCACCACCTGGCTGTACCTACAATTTTTATTATTATTGTTACTTTTAATTTTAATTTTAATTTTTTTTCTTTCCCCTTTACTTTTTCGCTCATGTGGATCTATATCTATTTTGTGGGGTATTATGTTTACTCTTAAAAAAGAATATTTTAGTAATGTATAAAAAACATTATTTGTTTAAAATAAGAATAAATAAATAAATAGGCAAATAAACAAACAAATAAATAAAATAACAGTTAAAACAATTTTTACAAAAGAGTAGGTTTGTCCCATTCTTTTCCATGCTCCATCACCTTATGAGATACATTATGTACTTGACCCAATAATAATCTCACTTCCTACTTGATCTGTCCTTCATTTTTCCATTCATTTAATTGTTTCCCCATCCTACTTCCCTGAGAGCTATCATAAATTTCTAAGTAAAATTTTAATTTATATTATTTCCTCTTTGAATCTTGACATCATTTTCATAGAATTTTCAAGGAAAACCTCTTTGATTCTCTAGAAGCAGAGAATAAAATGGATATTGAAATAATCTACTGATCATCTCCTGAAAGAGTTCCAAAATGAAAACTCTCAGGAATATTATACTCAAATTCCAGAGTTCCTAAGTCCAGGAGAAAATATTCCACACTGTCATAAGAAAGAATTCAAGTATAATAGTGTCATATACAAAATAATACAAGATTTAACTGCTTATACCTTGAAGAATCAGCTGATTTGTAATATAATATTCCAGAGGGAAAAGGAGAACTGAGTACCATTGTTCAGGGTAAAAAAATGGATATTCAAAGAAAAAAGAAAAGTTTCAAACACTTTTGTTGGAAACACCAGAATCTGAATAGAAGAATTGACTTTCAATACAAGACTTGAGAAAGCATAAAAAGTTAAACAGGAAATGATATCATAACACTTAATAAGATTAAACTGTTTACATTCTTACATGGGAAAAATATTGCTAATTCATAATAACTTTCTCATTTTAGGCCAGTTAGAAGGAGTATATATGGTCAGAGGGCACAAGAATGAGTTTAACAAACAGGAATGTTACCTAAAAAATAAATTTGTGGTAAGAGAGAAATGTACTGGGATTAAGGGAAAGGGAAAGGGAAAGATAAGAATGAGGTAAAGAATCTCACATAAATGATACCCCCCCCAATAAAAGCTTGCACAGTGAAGGGGAAGAATTGGTTCAAAAAAGCAAATTCAATAGGGTATATCTTACCATACAGAAAATTGGGAAGAGAAGGGGAAATTTACAAAGTTAGCGCAGATTGCGGGAGGTGGCAGTCAGAAACAAAATACGTGAGAAGAAATAGGATGAAAGGAGATAATAGAATAAGGAAGGGAGGAAGAAATTGTAAAAGACTAAAAATTGAAAATAATAGTTCCATTATATAGTATTCTTGAATGGGAAAGGTAAGAAAAATGAACTTAACTACAGAGAAACAATTTTGCTCCTAATAGTTGTTATGTCCCATCTCATCAAAATTTTTATTTGCCTTACTGGAACATGAGATCCTTGAGGGCAGAGGTGGTTGTTCTCCCCCCCACCCAGTGCTTAAAATTTTGCCCTAAATATAGAGTCTGCTTATTAAATTCTTAATAAATAAAGAACTGAATTATGAGAAAAGATAATATGAGTATATTTTATGCTAATAATATTCTGAGTCTTGACCTCAGGATAGTTTTAATGCAAAACATTTACAGCAATTCAAGAGAGAAACTTTGGAATTCAGAAGCAATAGCAAATCCAAAGGATTTCTTTTCTTTTAAATAGCTCTTCCTTTCCAAATTTCATCTTAGTACAGGTGATCTGTGCATAAAATTAGAAAAATGAAAATAAGAATTCAGATTGGGTAATCTGTCTTAGGTAGATAAAGATATAAATATAGAATGTATATATACATATATTCATTCATATATATTTATATAAAATGTATATGTATACCTGTTTATGTTTGATTATTATATATATTATAAATATATGTATATGCATACATGTATGAATGTGTTCATATTTGGATGCAAACATTTATGAGTGCATAAATTTATGCATGCATATGTATATGTATATATATATATATATATATACACTCATATATTAAGTGATCATTTGCTTTACAGAAGTAAAACCAAGATTCCTTTAGAAATTCAGGTCCTTTGCACTTGAGACATTTTTGAGAAGTCGTAGGTACATTTTCAAGAAGATACTCACTCCAAAATTTACATTTGTGTTTCAGGTTCCTTATTTGTAAAATAAAGGTGTTATGTTAATTGACCTCTAGATTCCTTATAGCTCTAATTTTCTGTTTCTATAATGATCAAGTTGGAGCCAAATATATAAGTTATATTTTTCCAAATCGAATACTTAAGTCTCTTAATACATTTTATTGCCCATTATAACTTTACAGTAAGAGATGACCTGTATATCACCTAGCTTTCATAATGTAACTGTTTTGATGTGTCCTTAATTCATATTTGAAGGCTTGTACTCCTATTATTTTAGTTGCCTAATTTACATAAAAGCTCTGTTCCTTTCAGACTTATGAATCAGTAAAAATCATGTATTTCTAGGACTGGAAAAGAATGAAAAACTAAAACCTTAGAGAGGAGTGATGTTCACATTTATATAAGTAGTAAGAATCAGAAGATTCAAATCCTTAAAAACAAAGTAAAAATAAAAGAAGATTCAAATCCATGTCTGCTAATTTAAAATCCACTCTATCTCATTTTTATATGAAAATTGAATAAACTAGAAAATAAATAATGCACTAGAAAATGTAACAGTTTAGTTACTTTAGCACTTCCAAGATGGTTCATAAGCTCTCAACATTTTAAGTGTTGAAACCTCAATGATCACAATAGTCACTAACTTGATCTTGGTAAATAGGAAGGACCAAAATAATAGAGTTCCTTTGCAGTTGTGATATTTTACTCATTGAGAAAAATGAAAGTACTATTCGGTTGGCAATATATGTGACTCACAGAGAATGGAGGCACTTCTATTCTATCTGAGTGGCTACATCAACTCCTCAATTTAAGGATCAGAAACATTATAGAATTATTTCATAAAAATAATTTTAAGCCTCCATTCATCTGACAAAACTAGATCTCTTTATGAGTTTTCTAATTTGGTGGCAATTGGTATAATAGAGTTTCTTCTCCAAAGTAATTTAGAAAATATAACTAACTCTATTCAGAACCTAACTTTTACTGTAAAAGTAATCAAATAAAATCTATTATTTGATTGCTCTTACACTAAAAGTTAAATGGGCAGATGCATATCCTATTTTCTTCTGAAAGAACAAAGGCAAAGTTTGGACTGCTTAGAATTTCTAAAGATGCTATTCCTATGAGAAAGGTTTTAAATGATATTTATTTTTATTTAATGACATCCCAAAAGGTTGTTCACTAAGGGGAGACTCAGAAACTCTCTGAATCTATGCCATTGATATTCCTTCTCATCACACATGATCTTATTCCTGAAGACTGCTTCACTTCTTTTCCCTATAATTGGATTGGAACTTCTGAATGCCTCTTTCTGATCACTAGTGTAGCAGGGATTATAGTCAAGGGTCAACCTGAAGGACAACTTGCTTTTTCTCAAAGAATGTCCTTTTCTCTTCTGCTCCCTCTGAAGTTTCCTGTTGAATTTTCTAATGGTTGAGAAATATGTCCTATTCTGTGTAAAGTACTGAATTGTAGATGTCACAGAGCTTTTTTTATACTCTGATCTCACATCCTTTAAACATTAAAAACTGGGTTGCTCTCTCCTTAACATTTTTTAATTAGAGAGAGAAAAAATGCAAAGGAAATCAGTTCAAGTGTTTATAAAAATTGTGTTTCCAATTAATGAAGTTCCAATTTATTTTTGGTGGTTTTTAAATCATAGGATAGTAGAAAGTATTTTTGAGAATTTTTTTAAAAATGATAAATTCTATATTTTTATTTGAAACCTTTTGGTAAAAATATTCTAATTCCCACTTAGAATGACTATGGTTATTCTATTGAATATGGAAGATGTTTTCATTTTGAGATTTCAGTATTTAAAAAATAACAGTCAAGGGAAGTAACCTTTAGTAAGCAATTATGCTGTGGTAAGCAGGAAGTGTGCTGATTACTGAGAATATAAATATAGACAAAATGAAAGCTCCTCAAGGAACTTAGATTCTAATAGGGGGATTATAAAAATAAAAAGAATTTAGAAAATTGGAGGAGGTAATGAAGGGAGAATTCAGGTAGAGAAAGTTCAAGGAATAGAAGTGTAGCTTGGAAAGGAAAGAAGACTGTGTTGACATGGTTGCTGTGGTTATCCTCCTTAAAATGGAGGTCTTAGAATGAGCAAACTAATGAGAGAGAGAGAGAGAGAGAGAGAGAGAGAGAGAGAGAGAGAGAGAGACTGTGGGAGCAGAGTGATGTACCTCCACTATAAGAACTGCATATGTGGAGTGAACATTAGGAGGATTCGAAGTTTCTGAAATTGATAAAGTCTATAGGATCAGACTGTGTGGAACAGAATGAAACAAATTAAACAAGGAAACAAACAAAAAATAGTATAAAGCTAAAAATAAGAAATGTTTTTACATGTAAGTTCATTTAATCAGTATCTTATCTACTCACAAGTCAGCATATAGAACATCAACAACACAACAAAGAGGACATAGGATCAAAGATCCAAACTTGAAAGAAACTTGAGAATTTCACTAGTCTAGGAGGTCCTAAAGTTGATGTCCACAGATCCTGGCAGACTTCAGGGCTAGTTGTAAACTTTGAGAGGAAAAATTAAGACACCATTATTTTCACTAATCTCTAACTGAAATTGAGTACTATTATTTTAACATTATAATTATAAATGATATATAGGTTTCATCAGACTGAAAAATGGTCCAGGGCATAGAAAAGATTTAAGAGTACCAGGTCTATTTCAACTTCTTTCTTTTAAATATTTAGAAATTTGAAGCACAGATATGTTCTGTAACTTGCCTGAGTTTACAGAGGTAGATCTTGTAAATTAATCAAAACAAGCATTCCTTTGAAAAGATCTATGAGAGTCAGAAGTTGAACTCGGGTTCTCTAACTACAAACAAAATAATTTCCAATATTTGACAGTGAACTTTTACATTTTGTTTGTGGGAAGAAAGGAACAGAATCTTTGAAATTTGAACCATTCCAAAACACTCAGGATGGATGCTTGCTGAGGTTAACATTCCGAACACATTTTAGAAATGGAGCAAAAGAGAAAGGTAGAACAAGGATTTGCAAGTTGATAAAGAAATAAGGTAGTTGATAAATAAAGTAGTTGATCAATCCAAAATATTTCTAATGGTTACAGAAAAATAACAGGATTTGTAGTTTTTGCAAATTCACATGTATATCTCATATAATTCTAACTAGAATGAAAACTAAGGAATTCTGTCAATGCATACTTCTTATGCAATCAATTTTAGGATTTTGATCACAATTTGTAAGGGCAGTTTTCCAAAAGAGC